>NW_027279433.1:0-40435 GCF_046629955.1 Centroberyx affinis
CTTGCCAACTCACCTTTTCACCTGCAAAAGGCATCACTAATGGGTTTGTTCTTTTAGTCTGATCAATTATTTTTTTCTGATAGACTGACATACTGTACGGTAACCTTACCAGTGCACAGGTTGTCCAGACACACAGACACCCTACTGCCAAACAGCCAGTCATTAGCAACAAGGGTACAAATACCCCTCTGAGTAATAGCACTGCCGGGTCACATATTTAACCCCTGAATGATGGAGACACTTGAATAACATATCACTATTAATCAGTCTTAATACTGAGAAAATGGAAGATTGGGACACCGAGTGGCCTCTGGAAAGTATTGTTAAGACCTTGGGCCTTTATACGACTGTCAGTATTTGTCTGTCTGTGGACACGTGGACACTTAAAAACAACTAGGAAACTGCCGTGCATTGTTAACCAAACAATAATTTAGACTATAGGACATGCATATTTACAGTACCTGCGGGACAATGAGCTTTTATGTGGGCTGTCAGAGGTAGTTTGTCTACAGACACGTGGCCACTTAAAACCAACTAGAAAGGTGGCTGGGATTGACATCCATTGTTCGCAGAAGACTTGGAATAATTTTGGCAGGAGGTGTGCAAATTTACAGCATTGGAAAGACAAACCCCTTCATAATGGGGGAAATTAAATCCGCCTTAATGAAGACTAAATGGGGGAAAAGGACACAGAATGACCTCTGGACAGTATTGTTAAGACATTAGGCTTTTATGTAAACTGTCACTGCTGGTTTGTCTATGGACACGTGTCCACTTAAAACTGCTTGGAAAGGGAATTGACACTGACATCCATTGTGCAAGCCCAGCAAGAGCACAAGGACGGTAGCCCAGTGAGAATTCAGAGTATATTGGGGCGCAATATGGGATGTCAATGATGTTATACAACAATCATGTGGGCACTTGTTGTAGTTTGTACTATACAATCTATGATGCTTTGTACAATAGAAACAGTATGTGTATCTGTATCTGAATTAGCTTAAATCAACTCATGAGACTTGATATTGACATTGAATGTTGATTTCACCTTTGTCAATGTACAGTAAGCTATTTTCATTTTCAGTTCTATCAGAAATAGGACACACAGAAATAAAGCCGTAACATACAGACACACATGCACATGCACACACAGACACAGACACAGACACACACACACACACACACTCACCTGAGCTGTGACTGCAGCTTGCCGGCCTTGGTGATAAAGTCCTCCCAAATAGGGTAGCTGCTCTGTGGGAACACACAGACAGAAGCATGGTTGACACATCCTCGTCATCAGAACAGACGCCACTATTCCCAGAGTTACATAACAGTTCAGCAGAAATACCAACGTGAGGACATATTGACACCTCACCTCCAGTAACCTGGTTTCCACTGCAGGGCTAAACAAGACTAGCCAAGGCTGAAGCTTGTCTATGTCACTTACTGTCACTCCAAAAAATTTTTTTCCCATCTTGTTGACAACAGACCTAATGGAGTCTGGATTTAAACTTGTTGATGAAAAATAGTTATGCTGGGTTAAGAGGTCTGAGATGAGTACATGATGAGATGAGTAAGTAGTGAGACAAACTAACAACTTTCAACTATCTACAATCAACTAACTTTCAATCATTTTCATATGCCATGCTCCTAATTTTTTTTCCTGTGCTCCATATTTTTCCATTTAGTATCTCATGTTCATGGGAGAAAAGATGTCATTGTAGCGCCCTGCATGTGTTGGGCCACAAAATGGGTCACAGGCCTCTTTCAGAAGGATCCCCACACAACAAGAGTACTAATATCTTATAATGAGCCTGGGTCCCGAGGGGACACTAAATTCACTTAATTTGGGTCCTGGGCTGAAAATAGTTGAAGAGCCTTTTATCTAAAGCGATCAGAGAGAACAAGTGGCCTAATGTAACAAGAAGGGCCTTGGAAACTATGAGGATGAACAATGGCACTAGGAGGACCCGCAAACTGAGGGATGAATCTACTACGAGGGAATGTTTGTCGCTGATGTGCTACTAGTGTCAGTGGCCTAAGGAATGTCATCTCATGCTGTGGAACATAACACCCAACAGCAAGCTCAACCTATCTCTCTAAGCCTCTCTTCCACTCTCTTTGTCGCTCAATCTCTCCGTTTCACCTTACAATCTCTGTCTCTCTCTCTATCTCTCTCTCAATCTCGGTCTCCTCTCTGCCTCAGCCTCTGTATCTTTCTCTTGCATCCCTCTCTTTGCTCCCTCACCCCACGCTCTCTGAAGAGGCCACCATCTGCTCTGCCCTAGCTTCGGCATGACTAACACAGATATCAAACGCCGCAGCGCTGTGCCATATAAGACGGCTAGGGCTGCAACTAACGATTATTTTCATTGTCGATTAATCTGTCGATTATTTTCTCGATTAATCGATTAGTTGTTTGGTCTATAAAATGTCAGAAAATGGTGAAAAATGTCGATCAGTGTTTCCCAAAGCCCAAGATGACGTCCTCAAATGTCTTGTTTTGTCCACAACCCAAAGATATTCAGTTTACTGTCATAGAGGAGTAAAGAAACCAGAAAATATTCACATTTAAGGAGCTGGAATCAGAGAATTTTGACTTATTTTTCTTAAAAAATTACTCAAACCGATTAATCGATTATCAAAATAGTTGGCGATTAATTTAATAGTTGACAACTAATCGATTAATCGATTAATCGTTGCAGCTCTAAAGACGGCTCTGCACTCTACCTCTCATTTGCTGTTGCTGTTCACTTATTAGGCTCAAATACAGGTTACCACCGAAGTGACACGCGCCGCAGTTCAAAGTGAGTTGTCAAAATGTCTTGGTAGACTGTTACTGCCTGTGATCTCAGAAAGTGCTTTACCAACACACATGATTTGATGTTGCAAATGTATGTGCCATAATCCAAGGGGAGCGTTCATACAGAAGCCCAATTCAGATGTCAAAAGAATGATGTACTAACCCACAAAAAAAGGCCCTGAGTTTGAAAACAGTGTTATCCTTGGATTTTAAAGAGGTATTTGTGTGTTTGGTTTTGTGAAGTGACAACAACTTTTAAGAACAAGCATAAGTAGGAGACTGTAGGAGCCCAGTCAGAGGCCCTATGCAAGAAAAGGGCAGCACTGGAGCTCATTTTAATGCGTAAAGAAAAGACAAATATACAGAGCATTTGCACATTTTCATTCTGGTAGTCTGACTGCTCAGTTAATAGAGTCACTAGACAGGGGGGACCTTAAAAATACCTAGTCAAGTGAGAAGCAGGACGCTGGGAAGTGCTGAATCTCTGAACAGCATTCACAACAAACTTTGTGACACTGGTAGACCTGATGGCTGGCCATTTGACCCGCACATGTCAAAGCCTTCAGATCCCGCACATGTCAAAGCCTTCAGATCCTGCAGGTCATTTTCTACCCTGCTAGCTACATTCCCGGCATTCCTTCAGACAGTACGACAGCTGTGAGATCTGCTAATTGTCTCATCAGGCAAGCTCTGTCAAAAATAACGCCAAAATGACATGTCCTACTTTTGTGACTCATTGGCCTATATAGCCTTTACCTCTTTTGGGCTGACTGCATCCAGGCCAAACTGGAATAAAATAACATTAATTTGGATTGATCTTTCCCATTAGAATAGAATAGAATAGAATAGAATGTCAATAGATGCGATAGAACCGAAACGAATATAATGGAATGAAATACTAAAAAATAAAGTAAAACATAATAGAAATGAACAGAAAACAGGGTTCCCCTACTAACTTGGACCCCAAATCCAAGGAATTTTTTTAATGACATTCTCATTTGTTGAGTTATGTTCCATGATTCAAAATTGTCGTGTTTTGGGCTAAGACATGAGACATCAAAGTCAGGTAGTATATCAGTAGAATGAGAAGTGCTCATCCTCGGACGGAGAGAGCTGCGGCATAATGATGAACTTGGGTGCTATCATTTGATAAAAAATAAAAGAAAATCAAGAACTTTTAAGGCTATCTATTCATTTTCAAAAACTTCCAAGGCCATATTTCATTTTTGTCAAATCCACAAACTTTCAAGGATTTTCAATGCCCGTGGGAACCCTGGAAAAATAGAAACACTGTGCAACCACGATTATCATATAGATCGATAAGAAACAAGAGTTCAGTTCAGTCAGTTCAATTCTATATCCCTAGTTCTAAGTACCTAAGTAGTCACAGAAGTGAGACTTTACACACTTGACTTGGGTGAGTTCAGAAGTACGGTGCCAGCTAAACTTAACCTAACTTTCTTGCTTTCTTCTACCTAGCGCTCTTGTTTATGTGGTGCACCCAAGTCAACTACTATGAATTACTTGAGTTGGGAAGCTATCCAGCTGGTTTAGCTTTTTGGAAGTTGTTTAATGGTTCTTGGATAACACAACTTGTTTTACAAAGTGTATTTGGCTTACTTTCATGTCTCCGATAACAGTTTGGAAGAGTCCTCCGAGCGCACCGCATTCCCTCTCGATAACAGCCTCCATTTTCAGGACCAACTCCAACGGTCAGTCCCGACACAGTCTGCCGCTTTCAGCTCGCCAGCTCCGCTCTCCAGGAAAACCAAAAATATCTGGATGAACAACAAAAAAATACGGGGTCGTGTGTGATAATTTTAGCTCTTCTCAAACCGATATGCAACTTTTGACTCAAGTCAAAAGGGTAAAAAAAAAACAAAAAAAACACAGCGCGACTCTACTACTCTAGTCCACCGTTCACTTCAAATCAAAAGAAGCCGTTTTTCGGACGAAAGAGAAATTTAAATCCCCCTCTCTCCTCCACGCCGCTCCGTTCCTGTCCATGGCTCGACAACTGAGACCATGGCGAATTTTTGTTGCAGCCTGATATTCGAAATTTAGTATTAATCCACAACGTTTAGCGGGTAACGTTATCCTGTATCTTGAAAGGTAAATTCCGACACACACGGTTCCTCTCACTGCCTTCGCTACACTGACTGAAAGGAGAGGAGAGACAACTGCCAAGCCAGCCAGAATAAAATATAAGACTTCCGGTCAAATTTTTCAAAATAAAACTCGAACGAACGTGTACGCTTTTTTGAGTCTAGGCTACTAGATATCAGTGTATGTGTAATACGTATTACTTTTGCGTAGTTTGTCATTTGCATTAGGCTTGAGTTAAAAAAAAAATAGATTGTAATTGTATAATTGTATCAAGATACTTTGGAAACAGCGTTTTTGTATTATTCAAGATAATAATGATATTAAAATACTTAAATTACAATACCCAATACCCACCCTGCAGTATGGTACTGTTCAGTGAACTTATTGTAGTGCTAGCATCTGTTCGATTGAGTATTGCGTGAAAATAACATTACAAATTTCCAAATATTAGCCCTATTAGCCAGACCTACTGGTCCAGATAAAATTGTTTTGGAAGTTAAAGGGGATGTTTACACTTTCTTTATTGTATTTATTTATTTATTTTGTATTTTGAAAATACAATTATTTATATTTTCACTACATACATCTTGAAACCAGTATATTAACAATTATTTGTAATTTTTATGTATTTTTCCCCATCTCTGAGCTTTTGTAGGAATCCCTAGTTGTCTGCAGTCCATGTTAACCCATAGCAGTGGCACAATTTCCTACTCCACTGTAATGCTCTGCGCTTTCCTTATACAGTTTAGTCCTGCCAAAATTTCCCACAGGTCAAGTCAAACTTTCAAGTCTTTTAATTTGAAGGAAAAATCACATAAATTCCGGTATTCTGTGTAGCTTGACGTTGCCGAGCTTGGTAGAGGTGAGCAGCGCGGGAGCGCGGAGGAAGTAAAGCGCGTTCACGACTTGCTTTGATGTGCACATTTCATTTTTCAGCATTTAGGCAAGGCTACTCGACAATGTTAAAAGAGCAAACTTTGTAAAGAAATAGTCTAAATGAACAGAATGTGTTTTACTTTGTGCTGCGATAACAGTGTAGTGAATAGAAAGTGAGTAGAAAAGTCTTCCTTAGCCTATATGTTTTGTCTGTTGGTGTGCATATTAAAACCACAATATTTTAAGGCACCTCCTCATTGAAGCATTTTTGTTGACGGCAACGTTTGCTATTTATTTGTAAACATCAGAGAAATTGTCTTTCTGGAAAACTCATTCAACAAAATTGAGCGTTTATAGGTAACTGGTGCCATCTTGTGGCTAAAATCAGAATGACACCACAACAAAATCACTGCAGGAAAATGATTTTTGATGTGTTAATTAAACATGGGGGCGAGTGAACTGGAGACTCTAAATTGCCCATAGGTGTGAATGTGAGCGTGTGTGTTTTGTCCAGAGGATAGGCTCCCACTTTGGTGACGTCATATGAACATGATGAATCCACAAGTTTAGTGCTGTCATCAATGACTTTATTTCTCATCAAGCCTTTTGTTTCTGTCAGGCTAGAGTATTTATGATATATGCACTGCAGTTTTCTAATTTGTGTGAAAACAAGGAAACAGTTTTATTAGATTATCATTAGTTCAGCACAATTCAAAAGAGTTTAGACAACTGTGTGTACTATAGAAGATAGGAATACCATAAAACCACGTCAAAACACTTTTCACATGAAGAACTATTGTGAAGGAACAGGCTGATTAATTTTTTTTTTTCAATGCATCTGCATTGTTGAAAATCTATGGTTCACACAGTTTATAATGCAAATAGAAGAATAGCCCTTATAAATTCCATCATGATGCAAACACAAGTTCTTTCGTTTTCTTCAAAACCTTTATTTCTGTATGTCTACAATGCATTTAAAATGTCAACAACAGCAAAAAATCAAAACATCTTCCTCAAACCGCTGTTTTTTACAAAATATTTTAAATTAATATTAACATAACTTAATAGCCTAATGCATACAAGAGTATAAATGCATCTAGGAAATCATGTACATGTAGCCAGTTTAAGATTGTTATTGATTTGGGCAATTTTATGATGCATCAGTTATTTCACAAGAAGGATCAAACACTAAATGTCCTCTACTTAAATGATCAGTCAGTAAATAAAGATAAATATTTGAAATAAATCAGTAGGTGACAATGGCATGGCATATCACAGTAGCAGAGCTTTGGGGGATAAAAGGCCCATTTTTCATTATCATATTAAAACATTAGTTAGTGGTGGAACAGGGATTTTTATAAGTAATAATAGGTAATATTTGTAAAGAATTTGTTGGTTCGTTTAAGCCCACATACAGTACATGCCAGATGGGTGGGGTTAGCCACACAGGACAACACAATGAGTCCCATAACACTTTTTTCAGTCAACTTAGTATACTTTTCTATAATCTACAACAGTGATTCTCAACCTTTTTCATATCAAGGACCCCTAATGTAGTCCACATTAGAGCCACAGACCCCCATTTGATAAGATTTTGTCTCTCGGACCCAAATTTGAGAATATTTTTATTGTTAGATATGATTTTGTCCAGAATTCCAGGACTATCTTTATTGTAGGCAGAGAAAACAGTCATTCTTCTACATTCTCTAATTGTGTTAACTTCTTGTAAATGAAATAAAGGTGAAGTTTAACAATTCATCAATTTGCTGGGGACCCCCTGGAACCCCCTCAAGGACCCCTGGTGGTCCTCGGACCCCACGTTGAGAACCACTGACCTACAACCTGATCTGTCCTGAGGTGGTGAGCTCCACCCATTTGGCCCCACAAAGCAGCTTAAAACAAATGCAAAGACTTATTTGCATCTAGCTTCTAACCCGACTGCTTCCTCAGGTATACAAACATCACAAAGTGACAAATACTCAAATATTCATATTCAGTTACATCATGCCGTGTTGGGTGTACAGAGAAAACATTGCCAGTATTAGACGGATAAAAAGTGCTCACATTAAGAAATGAGAAACTTTGAAATTCAAATATCAAGTCGCATTTTAAATAATGAACATTAAAAAAAAAGAATGTAATAACACACGTGATCGTATTAAATCTAGGGTGAGTCTAAGCACCAAGGTAACTGGAGGATAGTGAAAACTTCATCTCGTTGCTTTCCAGGGTCTTTCCAGCAAGTGGCGCCATCACATTGGATTGCTGTTCATAACCTACTGTATAGTCAGTCATACATGAGCAATTTTTTGTGGTAGTGGAAATGGGAAATATTGGGCAATGTCTGTGTGGATAACAAAGGGGATAAAAGGAACAAAACCATAATGAAACAATACAAGAGTTGGCAAAATGACCCATCTACATTGCCTCAAAATGTTGTAAAAAAACAAAAAAAACAAAACACTCTTACACTCTGTTTTAAAAGACCTTGAAGAATCCAGTCTGATCTTACTTTATTTTGAAACCAACCAAAATCCATTAGAGCAGTGAATCTCAACCTTTTTCATATCAAGGACCCTAATTTAGTCCACATTAGAGCCACGGACCCCATTTGATGAGATTTTGTCTCTCGGACCCAAATCTGAGAATATTTTTACTGTTGGATATGATTTTGTCCAGAATTCCATGACTATCTGTATTGTAGGTAGAGAGATCAAAACAGTCATTCTTCTACATTCTCTAATTGTGTTAACTTGTAAATGAAATAATGGTGAAGTTTAACAATTCATCAATTTGCTCGCGACCCCCCTGGAACCCCCTCAAGGACCACTGGTGGTCCCCGGACCCCACGTTGAGAACCACTGCATTAGAGTCATAAGGATGTTTCAATAGTCAAGAGTCCTAAGAGAACGTTCTTGAATCTGCTCTGTATTGTCCAGAAATCTTCAATGATTTTTTTTTGACTGAGGCAGCAGTTTCGCCATATGTTATTTTCCGGCGCGTGTTTTATGCAACCGCTTGCTGACATCAGTTTCCTCTCAGGAAATAATAAAGCTTTAACTGACCCGAACTGAACTGCACAGTAGTGTGGAAGTGCTCTCTATGAGTAAGGGCTCTGGACAGTGTGGCGGATGGTGTAATACATGCTGAACACGTGATGGAGCGGTTGCAAAATGAGTGGATGTGGATAGCCGGTGCCGCTGGGTTACATCCTCCACCTCTTGAAGCCCATGAACATACTGCAGGCGTAGCATAGCGTCACCACAAAGGCAAATATCTGAGAAAGAAGACAAGGAGAGAGTGTTAATAACAGTCAAGTCGTTAGTCACTGAGCTTGTAATGTCTTATGTCACTGACTACAAGATTTCATTCAAGAGATCTTCATTAAGACAAGGACTAAGCATAATCCAATGGTGTAGTTAAAGAGAAGGGTACACTCTGTTCTGTAATGGAAAAATACTCCATTAAAAATAAAAGTCCCGCATTCAGAAGTTTACTTAAGTAATAGTATAGAAGTATTAGCAGTAAAACGTACTGAAGTATCAAAAGTAAAAGTCGTCATTCCGTCAGAGTCTTAAATTATTGATGCAATAACCTGTAAGAAGTATTTTAATGCTGTCGGTTTAACTGCTCCATATACTGTTGGGACTTTACACTCTAACAATGCAACATATTTTATGAGCTTATCGTACATTTTGCATGTAAAACCTTATTCTGCAAAGTAACTAGTAACTCCAGCCGTCAGATAAATGTAGTGGAGGAAGAAGGACAAGATTTCCCTCTGAAATGTAGAGGAGGAAAAGTAGAAAGTCTCACAAAATGGAAATACTCAAGTAAAGTGCCAGTACTTGAATAAATGTACTTAGTTACTTTCCTCTGCTCTATTGCGATTCTGCCATCCTGTGTAACCTCCATATCGTCACTGTCGGGTGAAAACATCATAACTCCAATTTTGGTGATTTACATGTTTTAACTTCAACTGAAGTATCCCATGGTCTTCTGCTGAAATCCTTATTGGCTACGTTTACATACACAGAGAATTCTGTTATTAACCCACTTACTTGGTTATGGGCCGACGCATGTAAACGTCATAACTGCTTTACAATAACACAGCTAGGTTCATATTCTGATTATGAGAAACCAGGTTAAGATGCCTGGCTTACTTCTGTATTAAACTGGTTTCTGTGGTTTCATTTTTTGGGGACATGTTTTTCAGACTATTCTGTTGATTGATTTGATTGATGATGCATGTAAACAGCTAAACCCACTGAGCTGGTTCTCCAATAGTACTTATTGATAGCCTCTGAGCGAGAGAGCGCTAATGTCAAATCAGTTTTATCTTACTGATTACAATGAATTTACCTTTCTGAATAGAGTGAATTAGAATGGTCAATGGGGCCTGGACAGTGATCCTAAATTAGCACTCTTATTTTGAAATGGTGTGGATTCTAATGCAAACTGAGATTCTATGAGATGTTCTCCTTCGTCAATCACCACTAAAGTCACAGGAATTAGACATGGGGCTACGCACACAAACGCACAATGGCATTTCATTCCTACTTTCTATGAAAAGATTCAGAAATTCTCTAACCCTGCAATGACCAGCACTCTAAGAAGTCGTACCCCAACCTCTCATTCCAAGGATGTCAATGTACTTCTGTGTTAAACTGGTTTCTGTGGTTTCATTTTTGCCTTTTAAGGGACTTCATCTTTTTCATACTTTTTTTGCTGGCGGACTGTTCTAGCTGATAGCAGGACAGCACAGGTGCAGAATTATTTGCAGAATTATGTTTATTTCTGTGCCACAAATCTTTCTAGCAATGGCTTTGGCTTGCTAGAATGTAAACAACAATTTAAAAATGTCATTACAAAGTGACAATTATATCATTTGGATGGAGAGCTTGTGCAATTGTGATGGTCAAGCGTCTCATTTGTGATTACTACAGCAGAATAACATGGAGCTAATATCGCGATTCATTTTTCTGCCCCACAATACGTATCGTCACATTTTTGTATCGCGACATATTGAATTTCGATGTATCGTCCCATCCCTATTGCCTTTAAACTTGTCTGTAGATGTGAATGTATGGGCACCAATCCAATACACAGTGAGGCAAAAATGCATCATACAAATGAACAGAAGAAATCAAACAAATCTGAGGTGGTCTGAATTAAAATATACACATCATGCATACAGTGTGCAATAACTAAACTCAATTTAAAAAAGATCTACAGCACTCACCGTAGCTGCCACGTTAATACTGTATTGCCTCTCGTCTAGCACGGTGAATATATTGCCCCGGGGGTAGGTTATACACATGACCGTTTCAGTGCTGTTGGGGGTCGGCTTGATGTGGGCTCCTCCATTAGCCGCTGTGGTGGCCGCCTCCAGCACGAAGGCGGCAAAGTAGAAAAGCAAGGCTGCGAAATGGTACACCAGATCCTGGGGAAAAGGAGAGAGAATGGATTAAAAGAAATAAATAAGAAAGTTCAAGGGTTTCAGGTTGCGAGCGCGGAACGTCGGCACCGTGCAAGTTCCACTCCTCCACCACCCGAGACAAACTGTTGGGACTTGTTTTGTTCTCCTTTCAGTAGCTGGGGAACAAGGAGTGACCAATATATCGGTTTTATTTCTTTTTTTTTAAGTATGAATCTGTACTTCAGCATTCATATAATGAAGAATGACTCTTCTAAATCAGTGATTCTCAACCTTTTTCATATCAAGGACCCCTAATTTAGTCCACATTAGGGCCACAGACCCAAATGAGACCCAAATCTGAGAATATTTTTATTGTTAGATATGATTTTGTCCAGAATTCCATGACTATGTGTATTGTAGGTAGAGAGATAACAGAGAAACTATGATCAAAACAGTCATTCTTCTACATTCTGTAATTGTGTTAACTTCTTGTACCGTATTTCCTCTAATATTGGCCCAGGCCCTTGGGGTTCGTTAGGTAGCCGTTTTTTTTTTTACTGCAATGCATTACCGATAATTACGGTAATCGATGACGGCACGCTCCAGAGACTTCCGCCGGCCGAGCCGTCTTGTGGCATACTGCCATCTTGTGGCACTTGTACGTTACTACAAACTACAGTTACATTATATAACAGGCACCAGGAGTTTACCGGTATCCACCATTGATTTTTCTGTTTTTTTCCCCGGCCTGTATTTGGGGCCAGCCTTTATTTGTTCGTGTCGACCACGGCCCCGGCCATTATCGGAGACCCAGCTTTTAATTGACTACCGGCTACTATTAGAGGAAATACGGTAAATGAACTAATGGTGAAGATTAAGAATTCATCATTTTGCTGGGGACCCCCTGGAACCCCCTCAAGGACCCCCGGTGGTCCCTGGACCCCACGTTGAGAACCACCATTCCATATGAATAGTAAAGCATAACATGGGAAAAGATAGAATAAAAGAGAATCAAGGAGAAAAAGTAAAAAAAACAAGACAGTATATGCAATGAGAGAAATTTGGAGTGAACGCACCTTGGAGAGAAAGACAGAAAGAAGGAGAGAGAGAGAGGAGGGAGAGTGGACTCTGCGGGCCTGGCGGGGCCTACAGGCGGGCCTTTGTTGGGCTTTGCCGTGAGCTCATCATCCATGTCATCTCATTGTTCGGCCCGAAAACAAACAACACCACATGCCCGGCTGCCCCTGGGAGCGGGGCCTGCAGCCTCCGTCTGAGAGCCCGGACCCAGCAGCAGAGTCCTCCACAATGACGCAACACAGCCTTTCTCTCATATAGGGTTACAGCTATGTCTGCACACCCTTGGCTTTATAGTAGAATCCTCTGCAAAGACGTAGCAGGAGATTGTTCTGTGATGCTGCTTTCAGAATAAAATGCGAGCTAATATCACGATTCATTTTTCTGCCCCGCGGTTTTTTTTTTTATCCCTGTATAGACTCTGATTAGGGCTGAACGATTTTGAAAAAATATCTAATTGCGATTATTTTGACTGATATTGCAATTGCGATATGATTTGCAATATTAGAAGGAATGATAATTTTTACATCATTATTCTCATTTTCACTGAAAAACGTATTAAAATGATTATGGTGTGATTTTTGCGGGGATCTGTACCAAACAAAGATGTTTTCTTAAGTCTGTAGAATAGGATGGGGCCAGGACATCTCTGCAGCACGAAAATATTTCATTTAAAATGGTATTTTGACACACATTTCACCTTTAACAAATATTGCGCCTCCTGCGATTTGAAAATTGCAGTAGGCCATATTGCGATTTCAATAAAATTTTGATTAATTGTTCAGCCCTAACTCTGATTGATGATGTATTCCCAGGTCCCAGAACAAATCCGGGCTTTATGGAACCTACTTATGACTCTGATTATTATGACTCTACTTATGATAATTGTCACTGGACTCATGGACCAGGCCGGCTAGCGGAACCATTACCAGGTTTCAAAGACCTTCAAGTCACCTTGAACACACCCTGTTAAGTAGTTAATGTGTATTAAAGCGGTCACTAGCGTCTGTCACAGTGACAGCCTGGCTGAGGTCTACAGTGGTATTGAGTCATACATGGCCACAGACGTCACCAGGAGATTTGGCCGGTTCAATTTACATAGTTAAGACATTTCAGTTAGGCTGGGATGAGGAAGTGTCACTGCTTATCAGCTAGGTGTAAGGCTGCAATGGTGCAACCATATCATTGTTTGACAGTGTTTTGGTGGTGAGGTCATTATTTAAATAAGTTGGTAACACTTTACAATAAGGGTCACTAAGTTAAGGGTTAGTTAATGCTTAATAAGGGTTAAGTTAAAAGTTAACTAACCCTTAATTAACAGTTAACTAATGTGTCTGGTAATCATTTACTAATGGTGTTCATGTTAACTAAGGTATTAATTTATATATTAATAGTTTATAAAGATGACTATTAAATAATGTATAAATTAATACCTTAGTTAACATGAACACCATTAGTAAATGATTACCAGACACATTAACTGTTAATTAAGGGTTAGTCAATGCTTATTAAGCATTAACTAACCCTTAACTTAGTGACCCTTATTGTAAAGTGTTACCAAGTTAATTCCAAGGAAGATCCATAAAAAAAAGTCACACAAAGCTTTGTATGATCATACAAGAATGCTGGTAAATAAATGAGTGAGATCATTTTAGTGAAGCAAATGTAAGAACATATCTTTCAACAAGCGCCACTCCTTATTAGCTAATCAACAGCTATCAGATCATGCTGCTGCACTGCGGTTTGAAAATTCCTGCAGCATTAATGTAGAGTAAACTCAGGGTGAGGAGACTTCTACTATGATTAGCACTGTATGATACTGTTACAACCCATTAATGCTTGCTACAAGACACACACACATTTGGATAAGAGCCATGTTGTGGGTGTAATCAGGAGTAAGGCAATTCTTCTGTGGAATATCCATTAGCGTATCATAGCAGTCGTGCCAAAAATCCGACTTTAAAATAGTCGAGCAGCAGTCAGCTTGGCAGAAAATGTTATTTACTTTTCCCACATTAGGAGCAATAACTTAGATATGGTTAAACATTGAGGGAGGGGAGTCAAACCTGTCATCATCTATATGGACTACTGCCCGGAAAACTTCAAACTTCCTGATGGATCGCAGTAATGTCCTTTGATACACACGCACAAGATGGCCGGCTTTGAATTTTCATAATGCTGTCATTGTTTCATGTGTGGACACTGGACAGTTCATCCAACACTCAGAAAATGCCGCTGGAATATTTAGTCAATTCACGCCGTTGCCGCTGAACCACATCTCCAAACAACGCCCCGTCGCCACGGCAACGTTATCAAACACTCCGGCAGCCATCTTAATGTGTTTGGCCTGATGAACTATCATACTGGGACATATTACAGTCAAGCAGCAGGGATAGCAGTGTGCTTGGCTGCCTCTTTTTTCAGGTTTGTACTTTTTTTTTTTCCCCCAGCTAAATTATCATGCAATCATTTTAATTTGAAAGGAAATTCCCATTCGGTCTGTTAAACTTCTTTCGTCTGTGACTTGGGTCGGGATGCACACACACACACACACACACACACACACACACACACACACCCATGCTGAACTCCCTGCACATTGTTGAAGTAAACAAAGGATCTTTCCTGGGTAAGGATTAACCTGTTGCAAGCTTTTTAATGGATAACTCTCTCTATTTTGGTTATAATCCATGTCATGTTTGATCTGAACTGTGTTTTTTTCTTTCTTTTCCTTCAGAGGGAGGATTTCTTTTTACCTTCCCTGCACATTGTTTTGTTCATATACTGCCACTGTCATACTTTAGTTAGTTTTGTCATAGATAGATAGATAGATATCACATATCTTTCTACATATACAGAAACCAGAGAAGCCATACACAACATGATATTTAAAGGACATTTTGTTTAAATATGCTGTAAGAAGATTAAAAGAACGTACTAAGTGAACAGAAAAAGTGATTAGGACACATTAAGATGTTAAAAAGATGGATTAGCTCTTTCGCCAAAAGCCTACCAGGAAGTTCCAGTCGGTGTTGATGCGGTCAGCCAGGCCGGTGATGAAGAGAGCGAGGTAGGCGGAGGAGAGGAAGAAGGTGGTGACGGAGACGAACATCACCCAGCCCTGCAGCAGAGGCACCGGCACGTTGGAGGACGCCACCAGGATCCATACCAGACCGCCGAAGAGCTGGGGATGCAGAGACACATTCATATGGGTCACATAGGCTTGGGCCGATATTCGATAATATCAAATATCGCGATATTTTCCACAATAGTTGGGTGGGAGATCACAATTGTGCACTTTTTTAAACTTATAAACCTATAATCTGCTACTGGTAGGATAATAAAAAACAAAAATAATTATAGTTGTAGTGAAAAATGTGTCATTTAATGGATTAATGGAATGAGCAAATTACATCAAATGGCGATTGTTTCTGCAATCTAATAAATGCAATCCAATTTCTTAGGCTATTAATAATAATAATAATAATAATGATTATTATTATCATTATTATTATTATTAATAGCCAAGAAATTGTATGTAGTTTAGAAGAAATAAAATAAAATACAAAAAGAAATGGAAAAAAATGGAAAAGACCCCCCCCCCCCCCCCCCCCCCCCCACCCCGCGATAATATCATATATCAGCATCGCAATATTAAATTTTGGATATCGCCCAAGCCTAAAAGGCAGTATGAATCTGATTGTATATCTGGGAAATTCAGTTTACCAATGCTTATGGCAGAGTCTGCCTGGATCCATTCATATGTTGTCAGTTAACAGGTGAGTATATTTACAGGAATCGTCTCATGAACAGTTTATGGCACACTGGAGGAAGCCACAAGGTGTAATATTGGTATGTATGATATTTATTAAGGCCTATAGCAGGCTGTTAAAGGGCATGGCACACACAAAACATTTTATGACAGTGCAGACTTGACATCAGCAATGAGTAATAGTATTTTATGATCGATATTAATACAGTCATGTTCCTTAGAAGAAGGAGAAAACACATGAACATTAGCAACATGCTGTTTCAATAATGCCTATACTGCATGATAGGGATGTGACGATATATCAAAATTCAATATCGCAATACAAAAATGCAACAATACATATCGTTTGGGCAGAAAAATGAATCGCGATATTAGCTCCATTTTATTCTACTGTAGTAATCACAAATGAGACATTTGTTAAATTGTTGTTTACATTCTAGCAAGACAATGGCATTGCTAGAAAGATTTGTGTCTCAGAAATAAACAGAATTCTGCACAGTCAGACTTTGCTGTCATTGAACTTTTATTTATTACATCGTATCGTGGTTATATTGAATCGTGAACCACATATCGGTATCGAATCATATCGTGAGAAAAGCATATGTCACTAACTTCATGGCATTAAAAATGGCTCCTTAAAACGAGGCCACCCCTATCCACCCAGGCCTTCAAACAGCTGGAAACAGGCCTATAGATAAGTAGCCATATTGGTGACTCCTGGTAGCTTTGATGGGGCGTTTGATGGCACTGTGGAGGTCACCTTGCAGGGTTAAAGGTCATGCACCAAATGACTAGAAAGAAGAGAGAGAAAATAAACCTGCCACTCCTGATATAGAACAGATCTACTGACTAGGCCGAGCTATTAATGCCATTATTCATATTATGAAAGGAGATAATGATGACACATTGGGTTAAATATTTTTTTTTCTGTATAAGAAACAGTATGTGTCTTGATCCCCATGTCCAGCCAAAGTTGCATTTGTTACATGTGACTTTTTTTTTTTTTTTTACGGCTGTCAAACTGTACGCAATACACGCAGCCTATAGTGTAATCACTATGACAATCAATGCATTGACTGAAAGTAGCCTGCACCATCATCAGAGGGCATACACCCAGTCTGTGTGTTATTACGAGATAACGTCTAACTAGGCATGAAGAACTAAAGGTCATTAGCCTTTTCAATGGTAAACAAAGAAATATAGAATAGTGACTCTGCATGGCGCTACTTGATGTATTTCACAGAGTCACCCGCAGATAAACATCAGCAATAAACTTGGTCTAAAAAGCAACTTACTATCTCTAAACAGATAAGCGCTCCAGAGTAGGTCCGCAATATTTCCAGTCCCAAAGGTAGAGAAATAGTTGGCGCCGGGAAAGAGGTGGCAGCGGGATTAGTGGCTGGTTCCGACATCTCTCTTCTTCTCTCCCTCTCTCTCTCTCTCTTTCTCCCCCGCTCTCTTCTAGCTCTCTCCCTCCGTCTCCCTCTCTCCGAAAGACACAGAGGGGCTCAGTTCGACAAAGGACCGGGAGCAGCGGGGAAATTCCTCCGGAGTCATGTGTCCCCTAAACAGGTCGGACAGGTGCAAGGGGGCCACTCCCTGGAAACTGATGCTGCCTTCAGGTGCCTCGCGGAAGCTCCGACATTTCCAAGCACGGCACCTGTAGATACGAAGTTTGATGGTGACTCACTTCACCGTTTATCCTTGTGCCGGACTCCTAAAGGAAATAAAAGTATTCACAAGCCCATAAACCATAGTTTTATGTGCAAAGTACAATAAAAAATATTTTAGTGTACTATCAGGCCTTCATCAGTTGTTTTACTTTAGAAATCATTTGGTGCAAAGCTACTTTGTGCTGCAGTAGCAGAATGGAGAGAAGAAAATGCAGCTTATATCAGGCATGTAATTTGTCTTTTAATTAATTTATTAGCTAAAAGTTGTTTTCAACAAAGAGTGAAAATAGAAAAATACAACAGTACCGATTATTTACACAGAATCTTAAATAGGCTAATAACATTCATTCATTCATTCATTAGCTCATTAATTTTGTCATTCATTCATTGGTTCATTGATTGATTGATTGATTGATTCATTGATTCATTCATTCATTCTCTTTACTTTATCTCTTTACTCCTTTTCAGGGTCTCTCTGTCCCAGCTGTAGCCTATTTACCACTTTGTTAGGCTTAGCTTGTAATTATGGTAATTCCGACAAACTTGAAGGCAACAATACTTTCTCTCCGATTTTTTTTTTTTTTTTTTTTAATCTTTATCAGTCCGTTGGAGCACTCTCCTCTGTGTGGGAGCAGCCAACAGCAGAGGCCACAGCTCAGCAACAGCAGGCATTTGAATGTAGTGAGAGGGAAAATCAAATTGTTGAGTCACGGTTGAGACTAGGCCTTCCTTCTTCCTTCTGCACTGTTAGGAAAGAAATGAGGGCTGAGTAACAATGGCGGGTGTACTGATTAACCTTCACACGCAGCAGAGAGGAGATTTAAAAGTAAATATTAGCTTAACGGTGAAAGGAATTGCAAAGGGGAGAGCGCGCACTACTGATTCACTACACTGTCCGGGTATAGGCCTGTTCAACCGAAGACTCAAATATTAAAGGATAAGTCGTGATATTTTCATGTGATGTTCAGATGGTTCTTTGGCCTGAGAATAGTGTAGGGACCAGGGGAAATTGGAAAGCATGGTTTGGTTCTCTCACAGTAGTAGATATAAAGTATAGGAGACCCTGATATGCTTCAAATTTTGGGCCAAATCCTTACAATTTAACATGAAACTGTCTCTGATTAAAGATTACATGAGGCGATTTCACCCAGAATTGTAATGCATGTCATGTTTGCTTTGGCTCCCATTCATTTAGCCTTAACAGTGGCTTGTTGCTGATGTTTGTGTGGCTCCTACCAGAGAACCAAGTCAGGCATTTCATTTTCGCCTGGTTCTTAGACTAAAGAATCATATGAACATCACTTGAAAATAAGAGGAATTACCCTTTAACCCAAACAAATGCGATTCACCTCCAATCAACATCCTATAAAGTAGGCTCCTAGTATAATTTAGGCTATTTGCTGCATTCAAATATATACACTACAGTAGGGCCTATATATATCAAAATGCTTAAGTGAAATTGTTATCTCTGGAGATCATTTGCTAAATGCAGTTTCTGGTGCCAAACCACTGTTAATGTTTAGCCGGGATTTGGCTTATATGTGCTAATGTTGACATAACCTCTCAAAGGGCAGCTGCAGCACTGAGTTTAGCTAAGCTGAGCGTGGCTAGTAGTAGAGCCACTGTAGATAGAATCAATAAGAAAGAGCATTGGACCGTGACACATGGGATACATTCATTGTTCGCGGGATCGGAAATCGTTCTCAGAGCTGCTGTTTTGGAAGCATGGAGGAAGCGGGTGAGAAAGGGCAAGGGGGTTGTCACCTAGAGGACTCACTGTGCTGCAGGGTTCCTTGGTCCATGTCACACAAATCTGACCCTCTTTTCCTCTACGTGGAAAAACCTTAGGACTGTGGGTCTCCGTGGGCCTTGCTTTCAGCTGTGGAACTGCGAGAAAAAAACCTTCCCCTGAGCTAAACTGGTGATTCTTATTTTTTTACTTCATGCAGCAGACTACTGACTCTGTAAGTGTGAAATGAACTGTGATTTGTAAAGTATAAAAATCAATCAATCCATCGTCCTTTTGTCCTTTTGTTTATTGGCTATCTTTAAAAGCACTGGCAAATAGAAATTCAGAAGCAACAGCATTGTGCAACATGCTGGTCATTGGCTCAATTGTCAAATGTCATACATAATTTATTCAACAACACATTTTGCCTCAAGTGTTCTGAATTATTACTCATTAACGGCGAAAGCAGGAACAAATGTTAATAGGCAAGTGTGTGAAGACCAAAGGAAACTGTCAATAGGTAGTTAACTTATTTCATTGTATATTTAGATATTTACCTTACATTGCATGTCACATAAAAGAAATAAATGGTAACTTTCACAAGTAATCATCCATAATATTGGTAAAAAAGTAACATTTTGTCATAAAGAACATGTAAAGAGAGAATATACAGGATTTTAAACATATGACATGTGATATTACAGTGTATTTAAAGGATTTACAAAGGTTTTTGATTTTTTTTAAAGTTGGCAGACTTGTTTGAAAACTGTCTACCAGCTCACATATTCACAGGACCAGCGAGAATAATTTGGATCAAAGTGACAAATGGACCAAGTGTCTACAGGTCAAGGTTCAGAAATAGTAAATACTGGATGTGTGTTGCACTGTGAGATGGGTCGGGACGGCCTGAACGACATCAACCCATTGGACTTTATTCCTCACAAGCCCAAGATAAACGCTCTCTACAAGGCAGGTCGTTCCATCCACCTCCCCCACGCGACACCTCCACACAGTCCTCTCTACCGGAGTCATCGTTGGGCTCCCCGTCTTGCCAGAATCCTCCACCTACCAGAGAAGTCCCATCCACCCACTGCCACTTCCCCTCTGCGTGCTTGTCAGACAGACCGATCCAGAGTCTGTCGTGAAATCTGCTGAGAAAATTCTGCTCCTCTTTGTTGTTTATAATGGCCAGGTCAGCTCCTCTGTCTCGACAGTCCTGTCTGCTCTTGTCCCAGCTTTTACTCTCAGTGGAGATATAGTAGCAGCTGATGTTGAACTTTATCCATCTTAGGCGGCAGGGTTTTTCTAGAGATTGTAAATGCGTATTTTAGTCATTGAAAAGTCATTGACAAAATTCATCACTATCATAACCTATCATAAACAACAGGGATCCCCTATCTTTAACTTTCCACTTTAACCCCTGCTCACTAATCAAGAAAGTGAATCTATGGAATATGGAACAAGCACAACTATTCAGAAAGTTGAGGATAGTTGGAGTTCTACAGCTACACAGTTAATACTTTTTAATCTGTGTTGCAGAAAGCATGCTGTTTGTAAAACTTTGAGTATTAGACTTGCTGTTTGGATACATGAATTTTGTGTTGCTTAGAGGCATATCTCAGTGAGATGTATTTCCGGGCATTAACACAGTCTAAACATCCTTCAGATTGCATGTAGCCATTACATGCAGTTCCATACACTGTTGTTAAGAATAAGTAATAGCAGTACTAGGAAGGACCTGTATGTACCTGAAGCTCTGTTATGACGCCACTGTGTGTTGTGGGGTTTGATTATGCATTTGTTGTATCTTGTCCATTCTTATTTCTACCACAGTGAATCCAAAGGCAAATTTCCACTAGTGAACAGGGACGATTCTATTCTATTCTGATGTAAGGTTGAGTTCAATAAATGTGCTCACCTGTCATGTTGAGAGCGAGCCTGTTGACCTCCTCCTGTAACTCATCTCGGCTTGCAGCCACAGTGTCGCATTGGCTCTGTAACTCTGCTTTCTCTTTAGCCAAGCTGCTGGAGTTGCTCTTCAGTTGGTTTCTCTCGTTCCTCAGGGCGTCTCTCTCTGCAGTCAGGGAGTTGTAGCTGCTCTGTAGCTGGTCTCTCTCTCCAGTGAGGGAGTTGTACCTGGTCTGTAGCCGGTCTCTCTCTCCAGTGAGGGAGTTGTACCTGCTCTGTAACTGGTCTCTCTCTCCAGTCAGGGAGTTGTAGCTGCTCTGTAACTGGCTCCACTGATTAGTCAAGTTTCCGCATTTGGTCTGCATGTCTTGCATTTCAACATCATGATGACCAGCAGCAGTTGTGTCTGCAACAGGATGTTGGTTAGAATCGGAGTATAAGAATTGTAGAGTGAAAAGTCCCTACACTATAGCAAATCTCCAGTGTTCATAAGCAGGGCCGGCTCTAAACTGCTGGAGGCCCTAGGCAAACTTTTCTATGGAGGCCCCCTTTTGAGACAAATCCCACCCACTACCAAGCAATAAAGACTGAGTAAAACACATTTATTTATTCATGTTTTGTAGTAGAAGTAGAAAAAAATTTATTCAAGGATGTGTGAGGCCCAATGCATTTGCCAATTCGCATATAGGGAGCGACGGCTATGTTCATAAGTGTTGATTTTTCAGTGACAATTAGTTAGAATAGACAAGTGCTGATTGGAGCTGATATGGCTGTGCAAAATGATACTGTATGTTTAATTAAATCTGATGGGTGTGGACTTACAACTTGATTTTTACACTCTCTTTTTTGCTTTTCATTAGACAGCGCTGTACTCACTGTGGACCGCCAGGCCTATGATCAGAGCCAGCAGGAGAAGACACAGCAGTCCCAGACACACTGCAGCAGCTCCAGTCCATCTCTTTCCCCACTGAACACACACTGAAACACACATTATCAGCAGGGGGCATTTAAGGTCATGTACACAGGCAACATGTTGAGTCAATGCAGATGGGCAATTTTGTACAGTACTTTGTCATTATATGTTTGTTTATGTTTCTGCATTGAATTTGTCCCATTGCCAATCCCCATCTGCATTGCCTCATGTACATCATAGCCTTTATAGTGTATAATTGTTACAACTACTATTTCACAGTGTTGTAAACTATTCTCATTCATTAATTTGTCATATATGTACAACACACAGAATGCATTGCAATAATGAAATGCTAATTTGTGTAAAAAACAAAAACAAACACAAAAAAACAAAACAAAAGTAAAAGTAAAATACTAACATAACATACTGTACAACAGGTTAATATATATAAATATACACATGTACATACATACATACATACATACATATATACAGTACATATACATACATATATGTATACATGCACATACTGTATGTATATATACACATATATACACATATACATATACTTACATACATATACGCATACATACAAATACTCACACACACACACACACACACACACACACACACACACACACACACACACACACATTCACAAAAAAGAAGATAAACATGATGGATGGGCAGATGAGTTTCAGAAGGAATAAATAAATAAAGAGGAGGGCAAAAGGAGAATAACATCCTTAGGAATGTGATTAAGCAGTGCATTCTTACCTGAACTTTGAAACCCCCCTCCATTTTCTGATCGAATTCTGAAATCATCATCAACATCCACCAGATTCAAATATTCTCCTCCGGGCTCGCCTGAGTTGCTGTTGAATGCCACTGACATCTTTCAGGTCTGTGGTCAGTGCCTCTGCCACCCTCCTGGTCTGCCCCCTATACTTTTTATACTCGATTCCCCGTAAGACTCAATGATTTGCTGACACAGCTAATTGTTTTTAGGAAATACAATGCCTTGGGTTTGAAAAAAAAGACACTGAGAAGAACTATTTAAAGCACCGCTCCGAGATTTTACATCAGTTATGGATATGTATATTTGAAGCCTTTCATTACAAAATGTATTCATTAACTTTAAAATGTTACAGTTTAATTTACATTTACAAGTCGTACTTCACTGTTAGTCTTTGTATAAACCGATAATCAAGTAGACAATGCAATGCAGTGCGTTTTAATGTTCTGTGATTTCATGTTCTGTCTTTTATTTGCAGCAGGATTAAGGACTGAGCCTTTAAAGGTGCCAGTTTCAGGACAGTCAGCAAAACTCTCTGCCTGTACTGTGAAAATGACAGGATGTCATGTGCGTGTGGACAAGTGTGCAGGCATGTGTTTGTAGGCAAGTGTGTATGTTAGCGTCATGCTGTAAGAACTGTACTTTTGACTACAGTCGAGAGGAAGCCTTCCCTACTAAATTCTAACATGTTCAGTTAACTTGAAAAAAGTTTGGAAACAGACTGCCTCACTTTTACCCAGAAAACTTAAAAGCCAAATTAAAGTTAACTTAACAATCAACTGAAAGTTAGGTGAACAGATCGTTTTAGAGTAAAGTATGAGAAGATTCTTGAATGATTCTAAGTAAATTTACTATTGGACCTATTATCTTACTAAAGACTTATAAGACTTATAATACTTATAATACTTGTAAGTATTATTACGCCATTACGCCACTTCAATTTACATTACTTTGTTATACCAAGTAATGTGAATTTCCTAAATGCTATTTTCTCAACATGTGTTTGATCTGAAAATTCAAGCTATGGTTAACTGGATAAAGTGAGGCAACCGGTTTCCAAACTTTTTTCAAGTAAACTGAACATGTTAGAATATGTTGCCACAATTAGCTTTAACTTTCAGTGGATAAGCAATCACAAAGTCTAACAACCTTTAACAAGAGTTTATTAACAATCATTTGTAAATCATCCTCTCCAGTACAAAAACAATTCTCATAAATTTTTTTTTAACATTTTACTTTGGCCATAAAGCCATTCAAAGCACAGATAAGACCAAATGAAAAAAAATAGAAAGAACTAAAAATAGCCTATGGCTGAAAATGCTATGGAGCAAAGCTTCAGATTTGGTTCATCAGATGTCAAAGAACTGCAAAAAAATGTGTATTTTCAAAGTGAACATTCAGATATGTTGCCACAGATTATTCACGTTAGGTAATGGTTGTTATGACTTACTCACTTCAGTTAATGCCAGGATACATTTAAGTAATACATTGAAGAGTTAGGGTTTCAATTTAGACAATACATTGGCATTAACAAACATGTATAACAGCATTCCTTAATGCAGTTGTTTATTGTGCATTTACTGTTATATGAACTTGTCTTTGTTAATGTCACTGTTTATGCTTAATTCATGTTAGTAAACACTAGATATGGGACAATATGTTGAAATTAAATATATCGCAACACAAAAATGTGACGATACGTATCGTGGAGCAGAATCGGAATGATTTCAATCAGAATGAAAAAATATGGATCATGTAACCGCAGTCTCTCGCATTTGATCGGATGTCTGGGCTCATCAGAGCTGCTGTGTTGTTGCTCGAGATATCGATCCAGAACATCCATAATGAGTTAGTGCTGTGGCAGCTGTAGCAGGGTCTGTTTGGTCGCTGCAGAGCTCCTGTGAAAGAACGCTGGAAATCGTCTCACCGGCCAAGCTCTACTCAGATATCCTCTTCCTCGTCCGCCATGTCTGCCGCTTGGCTTCGCGGTTTTGCATTGCAAGGTGTTTTGCACCCTCTGCTGGTCAAACTGTGTACTGGGTGGAGAAGGAGGAGGAAGCAAGTACGGGCAGAGGCAGGCAGATTACAGTAAGCGGCAGACAACGTAGCTCACAGGGTGTATGTCCGATGCACATGGTTATATTCCACAAAGTACGTCGTCATGATTTAATTATTGTACTACAATATATCGTCCCATCCCTAGTAACCGGTTTATCAGATGTCAAAATAATAACTGCAAAATAACACAATGTTGACTGCGTGTGTGTTTCAATCAGGAGAGACAAGTGAATGAAGTAAAGATAATAGTTTATTATAACAGATGATATAGTGAAAATTAAGACTTAACAGGAGTCTTTGGCGCTTAGACTCTACAGGGAGATTTTGTAATCGAGGGGCACCGGCCCTGAGCAGCAGCAAGATAAATCCCCCCTGTGGAGTCCAGACACTGGTGGTGGTGGTGGCTGATGACTCTGCTGAAACTGATAGCTGGTGAGGCTGATGAGTGAAGAAGCTGATGAAGCTGATGAATCTGTGAAGACTGGGCGGAGCCGGGGAGGTGGAGGGGTGAGCGCATAACAGCAGCATGGATGGACTACAGCGGAGAGATAAACATATTTAAAAAGACAGCAGCAAAATGATAGGCTAACAATAGAGGTGTGTCGCTGTGCTATTGGATAGATGTGGCCAGCTGATGTGAACAGCTGATATCTCAATTGACAGCCCGGGAAAAGAGAGCAAGGAAATAATGAGTGAGCATGCGTGAGAGAAGTGAATGGCAGTATGGAATGAGAAGTGAAAGTGAAGTACAGCATAAGCATGCAAAAGATAGTCTTCCTGACTGAACCTTCGCTAAAGCTCCATGTGTATGTGTGTGTGTGTGTGTGTGTGTGTGTGTGTGTGTGGATAGTCCAAGTTCAGAGCTTACATCAACCCAAACAAGAGACATACAGCTTTTGGTAGGTCTCGCAGATCATCGACGAGTCAGGCCTAGTTTTTGTTCAGGGTTGACACTCCAACTGCAACCTGGCTGAAGTCAGCATCTAGCCCACATCTTCATCTTAAAACAAACCCCCAAAAGAAAACGTAGGCTATATCCTTAATGCGCCTGGCCACCAATCTTAGCACACTATTGTAACTTTTAAATATTTATTGCATCGATCACGGATGTGCTTTGGCCTCCAGCCTTCATCAGCATGATCAGCATGAAAGTCTTGTTACTTAAATATGCTTACACCTGTGCACAAGAACTCTTAGCATATAGGAGTTAGTAGAGTTTATGTTTTCACAATAGCAGACCTGCTACGCCTGGACAAATTTTCTGAGTACCACATCAGCAGTGTTGCCCAAACACGATCACATAATACTGTGTGTAGCTATATGTAAATTACACACAGAGGCTGGTCGCATCGCAATATTACATTTTGGATATCGCCCAAGCCTAAAAGGCAGTATGAATTTGATTGTATATCTGGGAAATTCAGTTTACCAATGCTTATGGCAGAGTCTGCCTGGATCCATTCATATGTTGTCAGTTAACAGGTGAGTATATTTACAGGAATCGTCTTATGAACAGTTTATGGCACACTGGAGGAAACCACAAGGTGTAATATTGGTATGTATTATATTTATTAAGGCCTATAGCAGGCTGTTAAAGGGCATGGCACACACAAAATATTTTATGACAGTGCAGAGTTGACATCAGCAATGATTATAGTATTTTATGATTGATATTAATACAGTCATGTTCTTTATAACACACTATGCTATCCACATTGATTTTGTGTTGGCCTGTGTATAATGACCTTTACAGGAGGCCACCAGGATCCACACAGGCTGTCAAATTATTGGGTATATTGAACAAATTGTTACTGATAGGTAAAATTTGATAGAAACCATGGTCAAACAGACTAACAAATCACTGATGACAGAGCAGTAGATTAATCTGTGGATCAACTGATCTAAAATGACATTAAAACACTTAAGAAGATGCTATTGAACTTTAAAGAAGTTATATTTCAGCCTATCTAGAGTTAATGGCACTTCGGAGAAAACACATGAACATTAGCAACATGCTGTTTCGATAATGCCTATACTGCATGGTAGGCATGGGACGATATATCAAAATTCATTATATCACAATACGAAAATGTGACAATATGTATTGTGGGGCAGAAAAATTTATTGTGATATTACCTCCATTTTATTCTGCTGTAGTAATCACAAATGAGACATTTTTTTAATTGTTATTTACATTCTAGCAAGCCAATGCCATTGCTGGAAAGATTTGTGGCTCAGAAATAAACACAATTCTGCTTAGTCATACTGTGTTGTCATTGAACTTTTAATTATTACATTGGATTGTAGTTGTATTGAATCCTGAAGCCCATAGCCCATAGCCTGAAATTAGTAATAACTTCTTTAAAGTTCAATAGCATCTTCTTAAGTGTTTTAATGCCATTTTAGAGCAGTAGATTTGCTCTGTCATCAGTGATCTATCAAATACTGCCTATCAGTAAAAAGATTTTGTGCATTGTGCAATATGCTAGTTATTGGCTGGCTGAATTGTCAAATGTCACACGTAATTTGTTCAACAATACATTTTACCTCAATATTATGAATTATTGGCGAAAGCAGGGACAAATGTTAATAAGCAAGAGTGCGAAGACCAAAGGAAACTGTCAATATTTCATTGTATCACCTTGCATTGTATGTCACATGAAATAAATGAATGGCAAAGGCCAACTTTCACAAGTAATCATCCATAATATTAGTAAAAAAGTACAATTTAACTTTGTTATAAAGAACATATAAAGAGAGAAAATTCAGGATTTTAAACATCCGATGAGAGATTACAGTGTATTTAAAGGATTTACTAAGGATTTCAATTTTCTTTGTGATTGTATAAAATCTTTATAGGAGCACAACAAAGTTGGCAGACTTGTTTGAAAACTGTCTACCAGCTCACATATTCATAAAGCAGCAAGAATAATTTGGATCAAAATGACAAATGTACCAAGTGTCTACCGGTCAAACTGGCTCTCGGTAATTCGGAAACAGTTGTAAACGCTGGATGTGTGTTGCACTGTGAGATGGGACGGGAGGGACTGAAGGACATCAACCCATTGGACCTTATTCCTCACAAGCCCAAGATAAACGGTTACTACAAGGCACGTCGTTCCATCCACCTCCCCCACGTGACACCTCCACACAGTCCTCTGCTCCATCCGCGTTGTTGGGCTCCCCGTCTTGCCAGAATCCCCCACCTTCCAGAAAAGTCCCATCCACCCACTGCCACTTCCCCTCTGCGTGTTTGTCAGACAGACCGATCCAGATTGTGTCTTGAAATCTGCTGAGAAAATTGTGCTCCTCTTTGCTGTTTATAATGGCCAGGTCAGCTCTTCTGTCTTGACAGTCCCGTCTGCTCTTGTCCCAGTTTTTACTCTCAGTGGAGATATAGTAGCAGGTGTTGTTGAACTTTATCCATCCTTGGCGGCAGGGTTTTCCTAGGGATTGTAAGTGTGTATTTTAGTCATTAAAACTTTGACACAGTTCATAGGTTTTAGGTGCAGATGACCAGTTTCAAGAGCTAAACTCGGCCTGGCAAAATTCATCAATTGCATAAACTTGGATGGAAACTTTAACAACAGGGATCCCCCATCTTCAACTTTCCACTTTAACCCCTGCTCACAAATCAAAAGAAAGTGAAACTATGGAATATAGAACAAGCACAAATATTCAGAAAGTCGAGGATAGTTGGAGTTCTACAGCTACCCAGTTAATACTTCATCTGTGTTGCAGAAAGCATGCTGTTTGCAAAACTTATTACACATGCTGTTTGGATACATGATTTTTGTGTTGCTTAGAGGCATATCTCAGTGAGCTGTATTTGTCACTAACCAAGCCTCTTTTCCGGGCATCAACACAGTCCAAACATCCTTCAGATTGCATGTAGCCATTACATGCAGTTCCATAAACTGTTGTTAAGATTTGGCAATAGCACTACTAGGCAGGACCTGCATGTAATTTTGAGAGAAATGGATGTAAACTCCATTTCCTTGCACATGCATTACTTTCAGCAGCTAACAGCAGGTTGGTTGGTATCCAATTTCTCCACAACAAAAAGACAACAATTTCATGGATGTCGTGAAGCAGGCTTAATTAGCAATAATTTAGATTAGATTAGATTTAGACTTACATTAAGCTTCTAAAAATCCTGACCATTCTGTTTAATGGTGTATGTACCTGAAGCTCTGTTATGATGCCACTGTGTGTTGTGGGGTTTGATTATGCATTTGTTGTATGTTGTCCATTCTTATTTCTACCACAGTGAATCCAAAGGCAAATTTCCACTAGTGAACAGTGAAGATTATTTTTTTTGGAATGTAAGGTTGAGAATAAATGTGCTCACTTATCATGTGGACCTCGTCCTGTAACGCTGCTTTCTCTTTAGCCAAGTTGCTGGAGTTGATCTTCAGTTCGTCTCTCTCTGCAGTCAGGGAGTTGTAGCTGCTCTGTAACTGGCTCCACTGATTGGTCAAGTTTTCGTATTTGGTCTGCATGTCTTGCATTTCAGCATCATGATGACCAGCAGCAGTTGTGTCTGCAACAGGATGTTGGTTAGAATCGGAGTATAAGATTTCTAGAGTGAACAGTCCTGTTTTTCTATGGAGGCCCCCTTTTGAGACAAATCCCACCCACCATCAAGCAATAAACACTGAGTAAATCACATTTATTTATTTATTTATTTTCTTTCGAAAGTAGAAAAAATAAATTAAAGAATGTGTGAAGGCATTTGCCTGTTCGCATTTAGGGAGCGCTGGCTATGTTCATAAGTGTTGATTTTTCAGTGCCAATTATTTAGATTTGACAAGTGCTGATTGGAGTTGCTTGTCCACTCATAGAGCTGATATGGCTGTTCAAAATGATGTATTTAATTAACTCTGATGGGTGTGGACTTACAGAAACCTTATGTTGATTTTTTTTTTTTCTTCATTAGACAGTGCTGTACTCACAGTAGATCACCAGGCCTATGATCAGAGCCAGCAGGAGAAGACACAGCAGCCCCAGACACACTGCAGCAGCTCCAGTCCATCTCTTTCTCCACTGAACACACACTGAAACACACATTATCAGCAGGGGGCATTTAAGGTCATGTACACAGGCAACATGTTGAGTCAATGCAGATGGGCAATTTTGTACAGTACTTTGTCATTATATGTTTGTTCATATATACTGTATGTGTTCCTTCTACTCCCACTGCATTGAATTTCCATCTGTATTGCCTTATAGCCTTTTCGTTTGTAATTGTTACTTAACTGTTACTAATTGTTAACTATTTCACAGTGTTGTAAACTATTCTCATGCATTAATTTGTCATATATGTACAATACACAGAATGCATTGCAATAATGAAATGCTAATTTTACATACACATACTGTATGTATATATACACATACATATACGCATACATACAAATACTCTATATATACTCTCTCTCTCTCTCTCTCTCTCTCACACACACACACACACACACACACACACATATTCACAAAAAAGAAGATAAACATGATGAATGGGCAGATGAGTTTCAGAAGTAATAAATAAATAAATAGTAGGGCAAAAGGATAATAACATCCTTGGGAATGTGATTAAGGAGTGCATTCTTACCAGAAGTTTGAGATCCCCCTCCATATTTTGATTGAATTCTGAGATCATCATCAACATCCATCAGATTCAAATATTCTCCTCCGGCCTCGCCTGAGTTGCTGTTGAACGCCACTGACATCTTTCAGGTCTGTGGTCGGTGCTTCTGCCACTGCTTTCTTAGTAAGACTCAATGATTTGCTGACACAGCTAATGCAAACCTCTGGGAGAAATTGTTTTTAGGAAATACAGTGCCTTGGGTTTGAAAAAAAAAGACACTGAGAAGAACTATTTAAAGCACCGCTCCGAGATTTTACATCAGTTATGGGTATGTATGTTTGAAGCCTTTCATTACAAAATGTATTCATTAACTTTAAAATGTTAGTTTCGTTTACATTTACAAGTCGTACTTCACTGTTGTATCCTGTTCTTTGTATAAACCGGTAATCAAGCAGACAATGCAATGCAGTGCGTTTTAATGTTCTGTGATTTCATGTTCTGTCTTTTATTTGCAGCAGGATTAAGGACTGAGCCTTTAAAGGTGCCAGTTTCAGGACAGTCAGCAAAACTCTCTGCCTGTACTGTGAAAATGACAGGATGTCATGTGCGTGTGGGCAAGTGTGCAGGCATGTGTTTGTAGGCAAGTGTGTATGTTAGCGTCATGCTGTAAGAACTGTACTTTTGACTACAGTCGAGAGGAAGCCTTCCCTACTAAATTCTAACATGTTCAGTTTACTTGAAAAAAGTTTGGAAACCGATTGCCTCTCTTTTACCCAGCAAACTTAAAAGCCAAATTAAAGTTAACTTGATAATCAGCTAAAAGTTAGGTGAACAGATTGTTTTTTTGAGTAAAGTATGAGATAGATTTCAAGTAAGATTCTTGAATGATTCTAAGTAAATTTACTATTGGACCTATTATTTTACTAAAGACTTATAATACTTGTAAGTATTATTACGCCATAATTTCAATGTAAATAACTTTAAATCACAAAGTCTGACAACCTTTAACAAGAGTTTATTAACAATCATTTGTAAATCATCCTCTCATGTACAAAAATAATTCTCATAAAAAAGCTTTTGACACTTTACTTTGGCCATAAATCCCTTCACAACACAGATAAGACCAAATGAAAATAAATAGAAAGAACCAAAAATAACCTATGGATGGAAATGCTATGGAGTAAAGCTTCAGATTTGGCTCATCAGTTCAGATTTGGCTCAACTGTTAATATTTCATTGTATCACCTTGCATTGTATGTCACATAAAATAAATGAATGTCAAAGGTCAACTTTCACAAGTAATCATCCATAATGTTAGTAAAAAAGTATAATTTAACTTTGTTATGAAGAATGTAAAGAGAGAATATTCAGGATTTTAAACATGTGACGTGTGAGATTACAGTATATTTAAAGGATTTACTAGGGAAAAATCTTTATAGGAGCACAACAAAGATGTTTTTTTTGTTTTTTTTTATCAGACTTGTTTGAAAAAAACAAGTGTAACTATATTCACAAAAGCAGCAAGAATAATTTGTATTAAAATGACAAATGACAAAGTGTCTACAGGTCAAACTGTCTCTCGGCAGTTCGGAAACAGTAAATGCTGGATGGTGTTGCACTGTGAGATGTGATGGGAAGGACTGGATGACGTCGACCCACTGGACCTTATTCCTTGCAAGCCCAAAATAAACTGCTACTACAAGCCTGGTCGTTCCATCCATTAGGCGTCACCTCCACACAGTCCTCATTCGCACTGTTGGGCTCCCCCTTTCTCCAGGATCCTGCACCTACCAGGAAAGTCCCATCCACCCACATCCACCTCCCTACTGTGGGTATGTTAGACAGACCGATCCAGGTTCTGTCGTGAAATCCGATGAGAAAATTCTGCTCCTCTTTGCTGTTTACAATGACCAGGTCAGCTCCTTTGTCTCGACAGTCCTGTCTGCTCTTCAACCACTCTTTAGTCTCAGTGGAGATATAGTAGCAGCTGATGTTGAACTTTATCCATCCTGGGCGGCAGGGTTTTCCTAGAGATTGTAAGTGTGTATTTTAGTCATTAAAACTTTGACACAGTTCATAGGTTTTAGGTGGATGGGGGCCAGCAGATGACAAGTTTCAAGAGCTAAAGTCTAGGTTGCTGCCTGGCTAAATTCATCACTATCATGAACTATCATAAACAACACGGATCCCCTATCTTGAACTTTCCTCTTTAACCCCTGCTCAAAAATCAAAAGAAAGTGAAACTATTTAATATAGAACAAGCACAACTATTCAGAAAGTTGAGAATAGCTGGAATTCTACAGCTACTTTTTCATCTGCTATTAGAGTTGCTGTTTGGATACATGATTTCTGTGTTGCTTAGAGGCTTTAAACAGACCTATTGGATTTGTCATTAACCAAGCCTCTTTTCAGGGCATCAAAACAGTAAGTAATAGCACTATTTGGCATGATCTGCGTGTAAGTTTGAGAGAAGTGGAACCAAATCCCATTTCCTTTCACGTGCATTTCTTTCAGCAGCAGGCTGGTATCCAATTTCTCAAAAACAAGAAGACAAATTTTCATGGATGTCCTGAAAGGAGGCTTCGTTTGTAGTAATTACATTACAGCCTCTAAAAATCCTGACCTTTCTGTTTAATGGTATATGTACCTGAAGCTCTGTTATGATGCCACTGTGTGTAGTGGGGTTTGATTATGCATTTGTTGTATGTTGTCCATTCTTATTTGTACCACAGTGAATCCAAAGGCAAATTTCCACATTTCCACATGTGAACAGGGACGATTCTGTTCTATTCTAAGGAAAGGTTGAGTTCAATAAATGTGCTCACTTCTCACGTTGACCTCCTCCTGTAACGCTGCTTTCTCTTTAGCCAAGTTGCTGGAGTTGATCTTCAGTTGGTTTCTCTCGTTCCTCAGGGTGTCTCTCTCTGCAGTCAGGGACTTGTGCTTGGTCTGTAACTGGTCTCTCTGTGCAGTCAGGGAGTTGTAGCTGCTCTGTACCTGACTCCACTGATTAGTCAAGTTTTTGTATTTGGTCTGCATGTCTTGCATTTCAGCATCATGATGACCAGCAACATTTGAGTCTGCAATGACATGCCGGTTAGACTCAGAGTGTAAGAATTCTAGCATGAACAGTCCCTACACCAGCAAATTTTCCAGTGTTCATAAGTGTTGATTTTTCAATTGACAAGTGTTGAATGGAGAGTTGCTTGTCCAGCTCTGATGGGTGTGGACTTACAGAAACCCTTAAGTTGATTTTTACACTATGAGTTGCTTTTTTTTTTTTTTTTTTTTTTGCTGTGTGCATTTGCTCATTAGCGAGACAGCGCTGTACTCACTGTGGGCCGCCAGGCCTATGATCAGAGCCAGCAGGAGAAGACACAGCAGCCCCAGACACACTGCAGCAGCTCCAGTCCATCTCTTTCTCCACTGAACACACACTGAATCACACATTATCAGCAGGGGGCCTTTAAATCCGTGTACACAGGCAACATGTTGAGGCAATGCAGATGGGCAATTTTGTCAGCAATAGTATTTAGTCATTACATGTTTGTTCCTTCTACCCCACTATAGTATGATATCGACATTGGATTTGTCCCTTTGCCGATCCCCATCTGTATTGCCTCATGTACATCATATCCAATATAGCTTATAATTGTTACAACTACTATTTCACAATGTTGTAAACTACACACTGTAGGTTTTGTGGGAATGTGGTTAGGCGTGAATTCATGTTAAAGGGTTGACTGCTGTGAAGGCCAATCAGTCTTACTATACATTAGTTGAGACATAAGTGTACTTTCAAAAAAAGAGTAGGCCTACTCAAAAGAAACCCGAAAATAACAAATAAAAAAAACAAAATAAAGGGGCGAGTGTTGGAAGTGAGGGGGCGTGCATTCTTACCTGAACTTTGTGATCCCTCTTCATTTTCTGATTGAATTTTGAGATCGTCCTCAACACCTTCTCCAGACTCGCCTGAGTTGCTGTTGAACGCCGCTGACATCTCTCAGCTCTGTGGTCAGTGCTTCTGCCACCCTCCTGGTCTGCCCTACACTTTTATACTCGTTTCCCCGGGTGTTGCATCAAACATTTCTTAAAAATACTCAATGATTTGCTGAGACAGCTCATGGAAAACCCTTGTTTATTTAGGAAATTCAATGCCTTGGGTTTGAAAAAAGAAAAAGACACCGAGAGGAACTATTTAAAGCACTGCTCCGAGATCAGCTGTGGGTACGTACACTACCAGTCAAAATTTTTTTTATATTTTCCACATTTTAGAATAGCAGTAAAGGCATCAAAACTATGAAATAACACAAATGGAGTTTAAAGTAGCCACCCTTTGCCTTGACGGAAAGGCAAAAGGCTTTGGAAAGAAATTCATACATAGGATCAACTTCACTATTTATATTTGTCTAAGAAACAAATTTCAAGCATTTAAGCAGAAGCCTTTACATAAAAATGACTTTAAGAATATTAATTTACTTTGAAATTCTACGGTTTCATTTACATTTATAAGTTGTACTTCACTGTTGTATCTTGTTAGTCTTTGTATAAACCGGTAATCAATGCAATGCATTTAATGTTCTGTGATTTCATGTTCTGTCTTTTATTTGCAGCAGGATTAAAGCAATATTCCACTTATTTTTAACATGGGGGTTATTTGGCACTTGATTGCCATGACAACCAGAATATAAACTAATCACCAACATCGGATGCAGCTGGACGAGTTTGTAGCGTTCTGACTTTTACTTCCCATTCATTTGAATGAGGCCACGAAAATAGCCTGAAAACTGACATTTAACACGTTTGTCTCAAGCTGCCTGGGTTCATGAAGGATGGTCATGAGGTTTCTGTTGGTGTAACAGGGAGGGAAAGTGTCAATTTACGCCATCTGCCGATTGCGCTCAAAGAAAAAACAAAATCACCATTCATTTTCCCATAAGGGGAATTTTAATAATTGTTTATAAATTAGTAACAGCTTTAACTTTCATATATCAGACACTTTGTAACACTAAGGCCGTAGTACGAGGTGAAGGTCCTCATAGTCCATAGTTGACCCTATAGCAATATTCTAACTTTAAATGGCCACAACACACTGGCTTAGTCCCATTCAGTTGACTTTCAACATTGGTGTCCCTTTGTCTTGTTTCCCCACAGTGCAATACCAACACCAGTGGCCTAGTGGTTGAGGCACAGGGCTACAGTGCACGAGATTGTGAGTTCAAATCCTGTTATCAGCATTGTCCTCACACAGTGACAAGGTTCTGGGTTGGTATCTCTGCCCCAGCCCTTTCTGTGTAGAACCTGCATATTTTCCCTATGTTTGCAGATGCAAGTGAGTTAGTCGTAAATTATGTTGCAGGCTACTACAAAATTAGTTCAATTTAATTGTAAAGTTTTTCCACTGCATCCTTTGTTCAAGCAGATTCCATGATTACAGAGGCAAAAGATAATCTTGGACATTAAGACCATTGGACATTAAGAGCACTGGTAAAGTCATACTGTGAGAAACGCAATAATGACTCAGGTGACTTTCACACCAGCATCGTTTGGTCCTGACTTGTTAAGTTCGGATCATCGGACCAAAATCTTGCAAAAGATTCACCAAAAATCAGTGGTCTCGGTCCTCTTCCATTCGGACCGTGATGCAAATCATTTTGGTGTGAAAGCAACTTTGATAAAGTCCGAACCAAACAGAGGAAATTACAACATGTGTGTAATGATTTGCACTTTCACAGCGGGTTGTTTGGGTTGTTTACCTGATGGTGCACTATTCACTAAGGTTGATTGCGTACAATATCTGGGGCTATGGATTGACTCTGAATTATCATACAAAAAGCACATTGATTATCTATGTAAAAAGATTCGCTGTTCCATTGGTGTTTTGTACAGATCAAAGAACTGTTTTACCATGAATGTAAAAAAGAAGCTGGTATCCCAGTTGTTATTGCCTGTTCTTGACTATGGAGACATTGTATATCAAAATGCTTCAAAAACTGATTTGGCAAATTTAGAAGTCATAATTAATAGTTTATGCAGATTTATTCTCAATTGTCACTTTCGAACCCTTTCGAGCACTTTCACCACTGTATAATGTACAATCAACTGCAATGGCTTTCTCTCGAAAATAGACGACAGCTGCACTGGTGCCAGTTTATTTTCAAATGTATTCATTTCAACTACCCGATCTATTTACAAGAGCTACTCATCCCACAAAATTCTAATTCTAATTATTCTCTTAGACATAATAATCATCTCCTTTTTCATGTCCCAAAAATTTCACTTGAATTAGGAAAAAAACATGTCTGGTATTTGTTGCATATTGTGTATCTTATGTTGTGTATATTTTATTTTGTCTTTTGTCAGGACCCCCTCGAAAACGAGATGGTACATCTCAAGGGTTTTTATCCTGAAAATAAAATTTGTATATATTTAGTAGCCTGGGCAATGTACACAGGCTGGTTGCATCGCAATATTACATTTTGGATATCGCCCAAGCCTAAAAGGCAGTATGAATTTGATTGTATATCTGGGAAATTCAGTTTACCAATGCTTATGGCAGAGTCTGCCTGGATCCATTCATATGTTGTCAGTTAACAGGTGAGTATATTTACAGGAATCGTCTTATGAACAGTTTATGGCACACTGGAGGAAACCACAAGGTGTAATATTGGTATGTATTACATTTATTAAGCCTATATCAGGCTGTTAAAGGGCATGGTACACACAGAACATTTTATGACAGTGCAGACTTGACATCAGCAATGATTAATAGTATTTTATGATTGATATTAATACAGTCATGTTTTTTATAACACACTATGCTATCCACATTGATTTTATCCCCCTGCTAATAGCAGTATTACCTATTCTATTTCCATTATCTCCAAAGTTGGCCTGTGTATAATCACCTTTACAGGGGCCACCAGGATCCACACAGGTCAAATAATTGGCAATACTGAAAAATTTTATATAAACCATGGTCGAACAGACTAACAAATCACTGATGACAGAGCAGTAGATTCATCTGTAAATCTATTGATCTAAAATGACATTGAAACACTTAAGTTGAACCATGTTTGACCATGGCTGCTATCAAATACTGCCAATCAGTAAAACATTTTTCAATATTCCCAATTCAACAATACATTTTACCACAATATTCTGAATTATTACACATTATTGGCGAAAGCAGGAACAAATGTTAATAAGCAAGAGTGTGAAGACCAAAGGAAACTGTCAATATTTCATTGTATCACCTTGCATTGTATGTCAAATGAAAGAAATGAATAGTAAAGGTCAACTTTCACAAGTAATCATCCATAATGTTTGTAAAAAAAAAAAAGTACAATTTAATTTTGTTATAAAGAACATGTAAAGACAGAATCAGCTCATATATTCACAAAAGCAGCAAGAATAATTTGGATTAAAATGATAAATGACAAAGTGTCTACAGGTCAAACTGTCTCTCGGCAGTTTGGAAACAGTATATGCTGGATGTTTGAGATGTGATGGGAAGGACTGGATGACGTCAACCCATTGGACTTTATTCCTTGCAAGCCCAAAATAAACTGCTACTACAAGCCTGGTCGTTCCATCCATTAGGCGTCACCTCCACACAGTCCTCATTTGCACCGTTGGGCTCCCCCTTGCTCCAGGATCCTGCACCTACCAGGAAAGTCCCATCCACCCACATCCACCTCCCTACTGTGGGTATGTTAGACAGACCGATCCAGGTTCTGTCGTGAAATCCGATGAGAAAATTCTGCTCCTCTTTGCTGTTTACAATGACCAGGTCAGCTCCTTTGTCTCGACAGTCCTGTCTGCTCTTCAACCACTCTTTAGTCTCAGTGGAGATATAGTAGCAGCTGATGTTGAACTTTATCCATCCTGGGCGGCAGGGTTTTCCTAGAGATTGTAAGTGTGTATTTTAGTCATTAAAACTTTGACACAGTTCATAGGTTTTAGGTGGATGGGGGCCAGCAGATGACAAGTTTCAAGAGCTAAAGTCTAGGTTGCTACCTGGCTAAATTCATCACTATCATAAACTATCATAAACAACACGGATCCCCTATCTTGAACTTTCCAACTTAACCCCTGCTCACAGAAGAAAGTGAAACTATTTAATATAGAACAAGCACAACTATTCAGAAAGTTGAGGATAGTTCTATGGCTACTTTTTCATCTGCAATTAGTTGCTATTAGTTGCTGTTTGGATACATGATTTTTTGTGTTGCTTAGAGGCATACTTCAGCGTAATTTTAAACAGACAATTCAGGATTTTTGTCACTAACCAAGCCTCTTTTCAGGGCATCAAAACAGTCCAAACATCATTCAAATTGCATGTAGCCATTCCATGCAGTTCCATAAGCTGTTCAAAATAAGTAATAGAACTATTTAGAAATGGAACCAAATCCCATTTCCTTTCACGTGCATTGCTTTCAGCAGCAGGCTGGTATCCAATTTCTCAAAAACAAAAAGACAAATTTTCATGGATGTCCTGAAAGGAGGCTTCGTTTGTAGTAATTACATTAAGCCTCTAAAAATCCTGACCTTTCTGTGTAATGGTATGATGCCACTGTGTGTTGTGGGGTTTGATTATGCATTTGTTGTATGTTGTCCATTCTTATTTGTACCACAGTGATACAAAGGCAAATTCCTCATGTGAACAGGGATAATTCTGTTCTATTCTAAGGAAAGGTTGAGTTCAATAAATGTGCTCACTTCTCACATTGACCTCCTCCTGTAACGCTGCTTTCTCTTTAGCCAAGTTGCTGGAGTTGATCTTCAGTTGGTTTCTCTCGTTCCTCAGGGTGTCTCTCTCTTCTGTCAGGGAGTTGTAGCTGCTCTGTGCCTGGCTCCACTGATTAGTCAAGTTTTTGTATTTGGTCTGCATGTCTTGCATTTCAGCATCATGATGACCAGCAACATTTGAGTCTGCAACGACATGTGGGTTAGAATCAGAGTGTAACAATTCTAGCATGAACAGTCCCTACACCAGCAAATTTTCCAGTGTTCATAAGTGTTGATTTTTCAGTGACAGTTATTACTGATTGGAGAGTTGTTTGTCCACTCAGCTGATATGGCTCTGTGGCAGCTGGTCAGAATGATGTGTTTAGTTAACTCTAAGTGTGGACTTACAGAAACCCTTAAGTTAATCTTTACACTCTCAGAGTTGCTTTTTTTTTTTTTTTTGCTGTGTGCATTTGCTCATTATCGAGACAGCGCTGTACTCACAGTGGGCCACCAGGCCTATGATCAGAGCCAGCAGGAGAAGACACAGCAGCCCCAGAGACACTGCAGCAGCTCCAGTCCATCTTTTTCTCCACTGAACACACACTTATCAGCAGGGGGCCTTTAAATCCATGTACACACATGTGCTCAAATGACCAGTGGTCGAAGTGTCACTCTGTGAACTTGCAATGTTTGTGATTTTACATCCAAATTAGTTCTATGTCACTGTAATGCTAATGAGCATAAAAAGGTGCGTATATTCATATAAAATGAACATCACTGTGAGTTCAAGTGACATGGACATTGGCTTTGTGAACTGTGACTGTGTTAGAGCTAATGAGTGTGAAAAGTATTATATTCCCATAAAATGAACGTCATTGTGTCCAAGGATCAGTGTTGGGCAAGTTACTGAAAATTAGTAATTAGTTACAGTTACTAGTTACTTCTCTCAAAAAGTAATTGAATTACTTTACCAATTACTGCATAATAAAAG
>NW_027279434.1:5000-21342 GCF_046629955.1 Centroberyx affinis
AATGTGTCATCTTCTCTTTCTGGTTGTGTGTGTGTGTTTGTGTGTGTGTGTGTGTGTGTGTTGCATGTGTTTCTTTGTCTGTCTGTACATTCCTGTGTGTGCGTATCTTTCTCTGTGTGTGTGTGTGTGTGTGTGTGTGTGTGTGTGTGTGTGTGTGTGTGTGTGTGATGAGTAATGTCCTGTCTGGTCTGTTTGTTGGTCTGGTATCACATCCGCACGTCCTCTGGGTGTCAGTGTTTGTAAGCAGGAGATTTACAGTGGAATTGAACCGGCGTTGTGTGTGTCTGTGTCTGTCTGTGTGTGTGTGTGTGTGTGTGTGTGTATTGGGGGTTATATGTAAACCTAGCCCGGCACAGCGAGGGGAAATTTCAACCCACTTATTGATTTTGCTCGGCCTGCTTCAATGCCGGCTGGGTCACTGTGATGTTGGTATTGGTATTATTATTATTATTGCTATTATTATTACCTGCTGTAAGTCTGGTTTTAATTCAACACAACAAGATGAGCTGAAACTCTATTGATCCCTGTGGAGGAAGCTGGTCGCTGCACAACAAAATAGTAACAGGATACAGCAGAAAGAAGAAAAACACATTATAAACACAAATATAGCAAATAGAAAGTATTAAACATCATACAAAGGATAATTACAAATTAGAAATCAAAATAAAAGTGTATGAATTAGCCTTGGTGACATACTGAGACACAACAGACTGTACTAACATAGTACTAAAGTACATACAATTGGCTATATTATTGTTTTATTGACTGCAAAGCACTTTGTAGTAGTCATAATAGTAATAGTGGTATTTATGGATGGCGGAAGCAGTACTAGTTGTTGTAGTAGCTGCAGCTGTAGCAGTAGTAGTTGTTGTTGTAGTAGTGACAGCAGCAGTTATAGTAGAATTAGTAGTACTAGTAGTTGTAATAGCAGCAGTAGTAGTGGGAATAGTAGTGGTGGCTGTAGTATTTGCTCTAGTAGGAATAGTGGAAGTAGTAGTATTTGCAGTAGATGTAGTAGTAGTAATAGTAGAAGTACTGGCAGTCATAGTAGCAGCAGCAGTAGTACTTGTAGTGGTAGTTGTAGTTGTAGTAGTATTAGTGTCAGTTCTAGTATTCATAGTTTGTTTTTAGTTTCAGGCTCTATCAGATATTTTCCTCTTTACAATCTGTTACTCTGTCATCACAGTTAGGGATTCTCTCTCTCTCTCTCTCTCTCTCTCTCTCTCTCTCTCTCTCTCCCCCTCTCCCCCTCTCTCTCCCCCCCCCCCCTCTCTCTCTCTCTCTCTCTCTCTCTCTCTGCCTGCCTGTCTGCATATCCATCAGCCTGTCTGTCCATCTGCCTTCTCACCTCTCTCTCTCTTTCTGCCTGTCTATCTGCCTCTCTCTCTCAACCCGTCCATCTGTCTTCCCACTCACCCCTCTATCTCTCTCACTCTCTCTCTCAGTACCCCCCCCCCCCCCCCCCCCCCCCCCGCCCGTCGACCTGTCACTCTGCCTCAGTCCGGCTGCCTGTCTGTCTCTCTGTGTGTCTCTCTGGGTCTGGCTGCGGGCCTCTCTGTCAGGATTACACGGCGTCAGGTTGGCCAACATGGACGCCGGCGGTGGGGAAACAAAATGTTCCTCTCAGCACAAAGCCGGCCTAATCCGCTCTCCTCATCCCCCACAGCACACCCTGATTACAGAAAGCCGGTTGGCAGGCAGGCGGTAAGGCAGACAGACAGGCAGTAAGGCAGGCAGACGGGCGGGCAGGTAGGCAGACAGACAGGCACTGAGGAATTAATTCAGGCCAGTTGGATCACACTGAATCAGTCAGTGGCTCGCTGGATGACTTGTTTTACCAGCTGATTGATTAGCTGGCTGGCAGACTGACTGGCTGACTGTCTTGGTGGCTGACTGGCTGATTGGCTGGCTAGCTGAGTTGCTGTTGAGCCAACTGACTGCCTGGCTGACTGTGTGAGTGTCTAGCCGACTGGCTGGCTAGACAGCTAGCTGGCTGACCAACTGACTGACTCATTTACTGACTGGCTGATTGAATGACTGACTGACTGAGTGATCAACAGATTAAATGACTGGCTGACTAGCTGGCTAACTGACTGGCTAACTCGCTGGCTGGCTGGCTGACTGAGGAGCTAACTGGCTTACATGCTGACTGACTGATTGACTAGTTATCTGGGTTGCTGACTGACCGTATGGCAGACTGTGTAGCTTACTGGCTGACTCATTGACTAACTGGCTGACTGAGTGAATGACTGGCTTAGTGACTGAGAGATTAAATGACTGGCTGATAGGGCTGAATGATTTTGAAAAAATATCTAATTGCGATTATTTTGACTGATATTGCAATTGTGATATGATTTGCGATATTAGAGGGAATGATCATTTTTGCATCATTATTCTCATTTTCATTGAAAAACATATTAAAATGATTATGGTGTGATTTTTGCGGGGATCTGTACCAAACAAAGATGTTTTCTTAAGTCTGTAGAATATGATGTGTAGGCCAGGACATCTCTGCAGCACCACAATATTTCATTTAAAATGGTATTTTGACACATTTCGCCTTTAACAAATATTGCGCCTCCTGCGATTTGAAAATTGCAGTAGGCCATATTGTGATTTCGATAAAATTTTGATTAATCGTTCAGCCCTACTGGCTGACTAGTTGGCTGACTCGCTGGCTGTCTGGCTGACTGACTTCATTTAAACGTCCAGCAGACTGCTGATGGAGAGTTTTACACTAGTATCATCTGCTAGTCATCTGCTAATGCTCCATCATCTGACGATACACATATATACCTTCCCATCATGCAGTGCGGTTACAGCTGCAGATGGAAGGGTAACGTGTGTCCAGGGGAAGAAGGAAACTCTTTTTACCCTGTGGATAAGACAGGAGTCCCAGAGCCGCTCCACTGACAGTGAATGGGAGTGGACCCAGGTGATTTTCACGGGGATGTGGACACATTTCCTGCTGCAGGGCGGAGCTTCAGAGGCATGAAGCTCGTTTGGGTGTGAAATCTCCAAACTGTTGAGTCTATTTATTAAATGAGCCTGCGGCTTTATCAATGGAGGAAATCCAGGTTTTATCTGGCACTGATAAACACCTCGCTTCCCTCGCTCTGCCAAACATGACAGTTCACTTTGGATCAGTGTTGATTGAAGTGTGTGATCACAACAGTAGACAGTTAACTTTACATTTTGCATTTTAGTCATTTTGCTGACACTTACCTAGAGTGACTTCCAGTAAGTGCAACTGGAGAATCACTTTTCAGTAGTATGTACTGAAGTATTTCTCAGAGTAGCAGCAACTAGAAAGTCTTGTTTTCACTCTCACTGTCTTACTCTTGTGGTCCTTATTTCCAAAATTTAAATAATAAATACTTACTACATACTCTGGGCTTGGCTACAACCCAAAGGCAAACTTTTCCCAGAATCTGGACTTGTTTACCATCTGGTTTCAAACCCAGGTGTCTGCAGATGACGGACGATGATCTGCTGTTAGGAACTAAAACACTTTCTGGCTTTTCCTCTCTGAAGTCAGGCCGATCCGTTCTTTTCTACTTTACTTGTCACTTTGTTTATCCAAAGATGCTCAATGTCAGGTTTCTCTGCTGCTTCTCCATCTGAACTTTTATTTTGGTCACATGATGCACATTGATAAACCACACTGGGAGTTTTAAGGGGAACATGTAACAAACACTTCAATATTACTGAATTACACAATTTTTAATCATGGAAACATTGTCTCATATAAAATACAATGGTTGCCCTGCCAGCTCCTTGACCAAACTCCAGCTTGGCTTTCCACTTTCTAACACTTTGCGTCTTTCAGTTTAAACCCTCTCACCCCGGCTGAACCCAGGTCCATCGGCCCCAGCTTCTGTCCAGATTTCGCTTCAATTCCTTTGCCGTTTTGTTTCCTTGCGCAGTACGTTGTGACATTTGGTTTGATGATGTGGGATCAGGGCAGGAAATCATCTCAGACTCCACCGGGCACTTTCACTACTTCACCAGCCAACTAGGTTATAGAATAGAGTCGGACCTCCAGATGACGGCTGTTTACCTGCCAAAGAGGCTTTTAGAGTCTGTAAATTCAGCAGCCAGAGACTGAGACTGAGCAGCGTTTGGCCGGTGGCTGGTGGTCATTTCCCAGCCTGTGTGGATAAAGAAGCAGGCTGGTACAGTTCATCCAGTTATTTTTGGTTGTGTGTCTTTTGGCGCCTCTCCTGCTCAGGATTTAGTCTGCTAAAGGTGTCAGCTAGGGGGAATCCTTGGCAGTCTGTGTGTATTTGTGTGTGTGTGTCCATCCATGGTGATGGTGTTGACTCTACAGTGTAACAGGCCTTGCTATAGTTAGCTCCAACATTTAGCAGTCCACAGGCTCTGATGTAACTGTCCCTGTGCTATGGAGAGGGAAAGTGTCAACATGCACCATCTGCTGGCTGCGTTCAAAGAAAAATGTAGTACTATGACTTAGGACTGGGCGATATGGTTGAAATCAATATCACGATAATCATAAGGATTTTTCTCTATCAGTATATATCACGATATGGTTCATGTATGTAAAATCACGTTAAATAATCAAATTAATGTTCATCTCATTGAACCGAATGGTAATGTTAGGTGTGATGTCAAACTAAACAGAAATATTCAAATAATATTCCTACCATAACTCATTTTGTAAAATTTGTTTATCATCAATTTAGGCAGCAGAAATGTGTCACGATATCAAAATATTTTCATATCATCACGATATGATTCCACTGAAAGACAATAAACGATAATATTGAATTATCGCCCAGCCCTACTATGACTGCCAGTAAATGAAAACTAGAGTGTTGCATCACAGGAGATAGAGGTGTAATCGCACCTCATGTTGTGTAAAAGCATCCAATTCATTTTGATGGCCAGTTTTGAACGTAAACAGCAGAGGGGCGACATGACCGCTTCCCTCCTCATTAAACTAGGTGAAGCTCCTGTGTAGGAACCTGGCTCAGTTGTTTATAAAATCATTTATTGTATACTCAAGGTTTACGTTTTTTTGCAATATATTTTTTCTCTGGAATGTCAACTCAACTGTCGGTAACACTTTATAATAACCATCATTAATAAATGGTAAATTGATAGTTAATTAAACTTAAGTTAATAGTTATTTTACTGTTAACAAACAATGAAATGATCATTAATAATGTTTACTAATTATTAGTAATGCTATAATTTATGTTATTTTATCATTAGTTTGTGTAATATAAAATCATTTGTTTATAAATGATATATTGTATCATAGCTGATAAGAGACGGTAAAAAGGGTAAAAAGCTATGATACAATATATAATTTATAAACAAATGATTTTATATTACACAAACGAATGATAAAATAAAATTATAAAAACATAAATTATAGCATTACTAATAATTAGTAAACATTATTAATGATCATTTCATTGTTTGTTAACAGTAAAATAACTATTAACTAAAGTTTAATTAACTATCAATTTACCATTTATTAATGATGGTTATTATAAAGTGTTACCCAACTGTCTACTGCAGTCAAGTGTGCAAACAATTCTATCTAGAATTTATGTATTAAAGGTCCACATGGTGTAAAGCAGGACTCCCCTCTCCTCTGTGGTGATAAAGGAGTTGGATGGTCTATCTAAACATGGTGAAAGTATCAAAACTAAATCCACACAATCCATATTAGTGCAGCGAGCCTCTAAACGAGCCGTTTGGACTTCCGTAACTTTGTGGCGTCACAAAGGTTCGCTCATTATCATTTCTGTAAGAAATAACAGACTAACAAAGTGTTTTTTTCAAAGCGGTTGAGCGGTTGTCGTTGTTTATTACCGGAGAGTTTTCCCTACCTGTAGCCGCCGGGCCGCGGCGTCTCACGTTTCACTCTGGAAACGGTTAGCCGATCGGAACGGAGGGGTCGTTAATATTAATGAGCCTTAAAAACACGGAGACAGAAACGGCCTGTTCTTGGTAAGGCTCAGAGAGATGCTGGAAAATGAACGTGGAAAAATGGATTGAGAGTGTTTTTGGTTCATGACACCACACACACAGCTTTGAATGGACAGAAAGACACAAAATAAAACTCTGGACAGTGGAGAATATGGAACCTTTAATTTGCGATATGTAGATAATCATGATAAATCGGTTTAAATTGAATCATGACCCCAAGAATCAAAATGGAAAGATCCCAAAGATTTCCATCCCTATGAAATAACATGTTTCTCCACTGACATTATAAACTGACTGATCAAAAAGCATGCTTCGGTTATTTCTTATCTTTTCAGTAAAAGCATTTTGAACACTAAAGCTTTATGTCTGAATTGTGACGGTCTTTTTTCCCCTCTGTTTTGTCATTTCAGCCTTAACTGCCTACACATACCTCACCATCTTTGACCTCTTCAGGTGAGTAACTGATAAATCTTTTCTTGGGTTAAGGTCAGAAATGATTGATGATCCAGGTTGTAAAAGTTTTGTCCAACAAGGTCTCAAGTTACCTATTATCTTTCAAAATGTATGGTGATTGTTTTTATATATATATTTTAAATTTTGTGCCGTTAATCATTTTATCTGAGTAAGGGACACTTATTTTAAATAGCAGATAGTTTATTTCAGAATGCAACTCTTCTTAACATCCTAATGAAACAAAATTTTCCAAAAAAGTGGACTTTAGTCCCAAGAGCCTGTAATCAGCTCCACCAATCAGAAGTCATGTGATGTGACTCTCGTGTTTGCTGTGTGCCAGAACTGAAACTTAATTTCTGAATATAAAATTGTGGGATTGTTTTGATGGGGGAATTTCCATTCATGAAAAATAAATTCAGACTTTTCAATGAATAAATGAAGAATAAATAAAACAAGAAGTGAACTTTAGTCGACCTCTCTCGCTGTTTCTGAGTGTTTTTAACTGTTGTCTAACATTTGTCTCTCTTCCTCTCTCTTTTCCTTCCTTCTAACCTTTCTCACTTCTTCTATTCCTCCCTCCTTCCATTCCTCCCTCCTTCCTTGCTTCCTTCCTTCCTTCCCTCCTTCTCTCCTCCAGTCTGATCACCTGTCTCATCAGTTCCTGGGTGACGATGAAGAAACCCAGTCAGCTCTACTCTTTTGGGTGAGTTCATTACATCACACTGTATTACACTGCTGCATACTACAGTACATGATATCTGGGGCCCGTATTTCACTTTTTAAAATGTTTTATTTATTGCCATTTCTCATCAGAAAAGACAAAATAATACAGAACAACAGTCAATAAACAACTATATATATATATATATAGAGAGAGAATTTTTTTTTTTTTTTTTTTAACAATACATACACCCAGAGACATAACATTCTTCTTATTTTACAAGATATTAAATCATTAGTTTATACCATTACTATTATACTATTAGTGTACTATTTTTCATTCATTTTTGCTTTTGGCTCAGTTTATTCTACTGCTGTTATTTTGCATTCTCTCACTCATTCCCCATGCTGTAATTCATATATTTCATACATTTAATATATTTCCACTTAACAGCTGTGTTATGTTTAATATTCCCCATTTGCTCTATTCTTATTTATTTTCTATTTTTTTTTCCTTTCCTTTGTCCTATTACAGTACATGACAGTGAAGTTGCAGTACACAAGTTTACTGCTGTGTGTGTGTGTGTGTGTGTGTGTGTGTTTGAACTGATTTCCATAATATCAGTAGCTTCTCTGTGGAAGCTTCATCTGTTTGTTTGAGTGTGTTTTCATTGCCTGTTATCCCATGAACACACACACACACACACACACACACACACACACACACACACACACACACACACACACTAAACACAGATGTAGCATCCACAGAAAAGCTACTGATACCGTTGTGTGGATCAGCTCAGCGACACACAAACACACACACCATACTTCCCCCAACCCATACACCCCCCTTCCTTGTGTGTGTGTGTGTGTGTGTGTGTGTGTGTGTTGCAGTTGACAGCTGACCTCCGACCTTAAGGTGTGGAAGAGTGGTGATTGAGGGGAAGCTGCTTTTCAGCTCCACTTGGCCCTCATAATGCGTGTGTGTGTGTGTGTGTGTGTGCTGCTGGTGATGTGTGTGTGTGTGTCATGTGTGTTGGTGCATGCCATTATTAATATAATTAATATGAGCGAGTACACATTGATTTGCATGTGTGTGCATTTGTGTCTCTAAGGTGTGTCATGCATGTGTGTGTTCTGGTCTATGTGTGTGTGTGTGTGTGTGAGTGTGTGTGTTGGTGTCCGTATGTGTGCAAGTGGGTGTGTCTGTGTGTGTGTGCATGTGTGTTTGAATGTGTGTGTGCGTGTGCGTGTGTGTGTGTGTGTGTGTGTGTGTCCTAATGGGCTGCCAGTAACACACAGTGGGTGAGCTGGAGTGCAGCAGATTATCCAGCTGACAGAAGCAGGCTCTCTCTGGTCTGAACCTGCAGCAGGACCAGGAAGTAGACTGATCCACTTTACCCTGTTATGAGTTTACTGTAGTTACTGTAGTTACTTTAGTGAACTTTAGTGAACTGTAGTGAACTGTAGTTTAGTATAGTTTAGTGTAGTGAAATGTAGTTGAATGAAGTGTAGTTTAGTGTAGTGAATTGTAGTTTACTGTAGTGAAGTGTAGTTTAGTGTAGTGAATTGTAGTTTACTGTAGTGAAGTGTAGTTTTACTGTAGTGAAGTGTAGTTTAGTGTAGTGAATTGTAGTTTAGTGTAGTGAATTGTAGTTTACTGTAGTGAATTGTAGTTTACTGTAGTGAAGTGTAGTTTAGTGTAGTGAATTGTAGTTTACTGTAGTGAAGTGTAGTTTACTGTAGTGTAGTGAAGTGTAGTGAAGTGTAGTTTAGTGTAGTGAATTGTAGTTTAGTGTAGTGAATTGTAGTTTAGTGTAGTGAATTGTAGTTTACTGTAGTGAAGTGTAGTGAAGTGTAGTTTAGTGTAGTGAATTGTAGTTTACTGTAGTGAATTGTAGTTTACTGTAGTGAACTGTAGTTTACTGTAGTTTATTGTAGTTTACTGTAGTTAACTGTAGTTTACTGGTGTGTTTTAGTCAAGTGTAGCTAACTGTAGTTTACTGTAGTTAACTGTAGTTTAGTGAAGTGTGTTTTAGTCAAGTGTAGCTAAAGTGTAGTTTACTGTAGTTTACTGTAGTTTAGTGGTGTGTTTAGTCAAGTGTAGCTAACTGTAGTTTACTGTAGTTTAGTGGTGTGTTTTAGTCAAGTGTAGCTAACTGTAGTTTACTGTAGTTTAGTGGTGTGTTTTAGTCAAGTGTAGCTAACTGTAGTTTACTGTAGTTTAGTGAAGTGTGTTTTAGTCAAGTGTAGCTAACTGTAGTTTATTGTAGTTTAGTGGTGTGTTTTAGTCAAGTGTAGCTAACTGTAGTTTACTGTAGTTTAGTGGTGTGTTTTAGTCAAGTGTAGCTAACTGTAGTTTACTGTAGTTTAGTGGAATGTGTTTTAGTCAAGTGTAGCTAACTGTATTTACTGTAGTTTAGTGGTGTGTTTTAGTCAAGTGTAGCTAACTGTAGTTTACTGTAGTTTAGTGAAGTGTGTTTAGTCAAGTGTAGCTAACTGTAGTTACTGTATTTTACTGTAGTTTAGTGAAGTGTGTTTTAGTCAAGTGTAGCTAACTGTAGTTTACTGTAGTTTAGTGGTGTGTTTTAGTCAAGTGTAGCTAACTGTAGTTTACTGTAGTTTACTGTAGTTTAGTGAAGTGTGTTTTAGTCAAGTGTAGCTAACTGTAGTTTACTGTAGTTAAGTGAAGTGTAGTTAACTGTAGTTTACTGTAGTTTAGTGAAGTGTAGTTAACTGTAGTTTACTGTAGTGAAGTGTAGTTAACTGTAGTTTAGTGAAGTGTGTTTTAGTCAAGTGTAGTTAACTGTAGTTTACTGTAGTGAAGTGTAGTTAACTGTAGTTTACTGTAGTGAAGTGTAGTTAACTGTAGTTTAGTGAAGTGTGTTTTAGTCAAGTGTAGTTAACTGTAGTTTACTGTAGTGAAGTGAAGTGTAGTTAACTGTAGTTTACTGTAGTGAAGTGTAGTTAACTGTAGTTTAGTGAAGTGTGTTTTAGTCAAGTGTAGTTAACTGTAGTTTACTGTAGTGAAGTGTAGTTAACTGTAGTTTACTGTAGTGAAGTGTAGTTAACTGTAGTTTAGTGAAGTGTGTTTTAGTCAAGTGTCGTTTAGTGCAGTCACCTGTAGTTTGGTGCAGTGTAATCTAGTTTAGTTGAGTCAAGTGTAATTTAGTGTACTCCAGTGTCATTTTTGTGTCTTTGTTTTTATGCCTTTATATTCTGTAAAGCACTTTGTTAAAACAGTTAAAAATTGCTATACAAAAAAAGTTTATTATTAGTTTAGTGAAGTTTAGTGTTCTTTTAGTGTAGTTTTATGTAGTCTAGTGTAGTTCACTGCAGTGTAGTTAAAGGTAATCTCGTGTATTCTAGTGTTGTTTACTTTTGTAGTTTAGTTTCGTGTAGTCTAGTGTAGTTTACTCCAGTATAGTTTAATGTTGGCAAGACTACCGTAGTTTAATGTAGTTAATAGTTTTTTGTCATGCAGTTTTGTTCGCCTGCATTACAATACAAAGATAGTTTTATGATTTCAAGTTGAAAACCAAACGCTGGTCCACTGTACGGTTAAATGTGTTTGGAATAGACAGGTGGTTTTGTGTATGGCGCCCATATAGATTATCCACAGGCTGTTGGTAGTGCAGTGCCTGACCTTTGACCCCGCAGACAGCAGTAGCATGGAGGCAATTAGGCCAAACAACAGGCTTTAACTGTCCAGAGGAGGAGGGAGGGGAGGGAGCTAAGCCGGGTTTTTAGGGGGTTATGTCTGTGTGTGTGTGGTCGATTATGACTATGAGTGTGTGTGTGTGTGTGTGTGTGTGTGTGTGTGTGTGTGTGTGTGTGTGTGTGTTTGCCCGCAGTGCCAGTAAACATAGCCAACCTATTAACCTGTAGGTGTTGGTTCATCGGCTCACTGGCTGGACAATTGGTCTCTCTCATACTCAGGCACACACACACACACACACACACACACACACACACACACACACGCACGCATACAAAAGCACAACAAAGAAGAGGTGTGTGTGTGTGGGCAAGCATCTTAACACACACACACATCCAGTATGCCCCCCTCTGAAGAGAAAAGCTTTATTATTGCATTATTTATTTTGGTTTTAGGGTTAGTAGGTATTAGGTAGATGAATACAGTAGAGGCAGTAAACTAGTCTGTATGTAATTGAAACTAAAATCAGAATCTAAATCAGAAGACTGGAGTTTCAGATGTACAGTAAACCAATTCACCAGTGAACTGGAACAGTCTGGAACAACTGAAGAAAAAGCTGCAGATAACGCACCTTACCTGTAATTTAAGGCGATAACTCTCAAAGCATACCAGTCAGCTGAATTTTTTTTTTTCATCCAAGCTGCATGATTTAATATATTCATCAATTTCTTATTGATTTGAGCATCAGTGAATGTGGGGCCTTTCAGTTTAAAAGCTTTATTCATAACCTTCTCAAGTTCTCAAATTCAAAACAGTCTCGGCTTGAATTTTCCCCTAATATGATCTGTATAAGCACCGCTCATGTTAGGCCAATTCAAGTCAAGTTTGTGATCATGACATAAACAAGTTTGAGTCGTTGATCAAGTAAAGATATCAAACATTTGCTGGTTACAGTTTCACAAATGCTAAGATTTGCCGTTTATTTCCTTTTCATCTCATTATAAAATCAATACTTTGTGTTTTTTGGCTGCTGGTCAGACTGAGGAAGACATTTGAAGAATCACTTTGATTTCTAGTTACTTGCGATGGGCATTTGGCATTATTTTTGACATTTTATAGACTAAGTGATTAATTGATTAATTAGTAAAACACCATTCTTGGGCGGAGGAATCAAAGGAGTGAACACAGATAATCCACCAACAGCAGCGCTTTTGGAAAACACTGAAAACAGCATTTAAATTTCAGTATGGCTGCTCTGCCTCTGCCTGTCTGTGTGCACGTCTCTTCAGCAGTAACCCATAAAGCCACTTAACTCTCTCACTGTAAGAGTCAAAGCCCTTTATTTTTAAAATGGCGGATGTCTCATTTCGGGAAGGAAGCTCTCTTCTTCATTAGCTCTTCATGTTTCTGCGGAGGGGGAATCAGATCGCTGACAGTAACTGACAGCTTTAACCTCCATAAGCCCATTGAGCCGCTCACTGAGGCAAAGCGGCTCATGGGGGACATGTTACGACCTGGCTCAGATGGCCATAACAAAAGGGAGACACACCATGATAAACCTTTAACAAAAGAAATATTTATTACACAAATTAAACCGAATGTCATCAACTAAACCAAATTAAACCAATTGAACCAAATTACAGAGAATGGATTAAGTAATGAAAGTATGAAGTGTGAACGTCAGTGGTGTCAGTAGGATGTGTAAGTGCTAAATGATGGGTGGATGTGTGTATGAAAGCATAAAAGCAAAGGAACTAACTAAGGCAGCATAGCAAACCACTCCCAGATAACACCACAGGGGCCATCACAGACAGACCGACCCTGTGACCCCGTGACCCCGTGACCCCGTGACCTCATGACCGGCAGCGCTGCGGTCCCACCGACACACGGGGCCGATATCTGTGTTTTATTAGAAATCAGATATCAGCCAGTTAGTGTCGTCCACCTCTGATACAGTACACACACTACCTGTCAAAAGTTTGATCGATGTTCTTCATTCTCTTTAAGCCGTTCTGATCTACAGTCTTCTGCTTAAATGCTTGAAATGAGTTTCTTAAAAAAATAGAAATAGTGAAGTTGATCCTATGTATGAATTTCTTTCCGAAGCCTTTGCCTTTCCATCAAGGCAAAGAATCTAAAATATAAGATAGTTTTGATTTGACACTTTTTTGGTCGCTGCATAGTTCCATTTGTGTTATTTCATAGTTTTGATGTCTTTATTATTATTCTAAAATGTGAAAAACAGTAAAAATAAAGAAAAAAGAAAAATTTTGACGGGCAGTGTAGTTGATTGATTGCATATTTATTGTAGAATTGATCAATACTACGCTGATTGACCTGAACCTGAGCTGATTCTAATGAGACACTTTGGTTAGATTCTACACAAGTATACAAGAATATGCTTTATTATTTTTACTGGAGAGTTTTAGTGATCTAAGTTTTGTCTCAGAGGATTTTCCATCCTGACAGAAATAACATTCTGCAGGGAAAAGCTGAATACTGAATCATTTTTGGGAATTTTGTGGCATGAAAATGGTCAAATTTGAAGATAATGAATATCGGCACAAAGTGTCAACTATCAGCAACTTCAATCTTCCGGCAAATATTGGCAGTCGGAAACTAATATCAGTCGAACCGCAGTCAACACTGGGTCAACTGTGTGTGAGAGAGAGAAAGAGACACTACTGCCACACATGCTTCCTTATGCATAAATATGTGTGTGTGTGTGTGTGTGTGTGTGTGTGTGTGTGTGTGTGAGTGCATGCGGCCATGTCATGATTGTGCATGAGCATCTGTGTGTGAAAGACAGTTTGTACTGCTCTGTGTGTGTGTGTGTGTGTGTGTGTGTGTGTGTGTTTCATGCTTCTTTCCCATGTATGTAGAACACGCCCCAGGGTGCTGACTGCTCATATGCTCATTCCTCTCTCTCTGTGTGTGTGTGTGTGTGTGTGTGTGTGTGTGTGTTCAAATTGTTTTCACATGCTTTGCTTCATCTGAGAATATGGCTGTTTACATACACATGCTGCCTCAGTCTGTGTGTGTGTGTGTGTGTGTGTGTTTGTTTGTTTGTATGTGTAGGTAGGTAGTATGTAATTGAATATAATAACCCTGATTACAATGACTCTCTCTCTCTCTCTCTCTCCATCTCTCTCTCTCTCTCTCTCTCTCTCTCTCTCTCTCTCTCTCACTCTAGGTTTGAAAGACTGGAGGTGTTAGCGGTGTTTGCCTCCACTGTTCTTGTGCAGCTGGGAGCCTTGTTCATCCTGAAGGAGAGGTGTGTATGTCTCACACACACACACACACACACACACACACACACACACACACACACACACACACACACACACACACACACCCTTGAGTCAATGATGTCGACATGAAAATGAGAAATTAAAGGACGCAGGACAAAAGATAAGGAGAGTAATAGTGTAATCAGAATATTTTGTGAGAACTTCGATTGATATTTGCAGTCAGTTTATGACACACACACACACACACACACACACACACACACACACACACACACACACACACACACACACACACTCACTCACTCTGTATCTCTCTCTCTCTGTCTCTCAATTAAAGTTTCAATTACTTTCTTGGCTCTACTTTCCCATTAAATGATAAACTCTCATTTCTAATAAGTAGACTTTTCTGTTGAGGGGAACATCTGATCATATGTCCAATAAATCAATTTGCAATGATTTAACAGGGAGCTTCACAAGTCCAGTCAGAACTTTGTCTCTCGACATGTGAGGGTGCAGTAAAGCTTTAAAGGGGCGGTCATGGGATTTATATTGTTGCCGCTATGGTAACTCTTAAAGGGGAGGTGTGTGTGTGTGTGTGTTTGTGCGTGTGTGTGTGTGTGTGTGTGGTGGAACTACTGAATTTTTCAAAGCTGTGGGAATGTCACTGCCTGGCTGTGCCTGTCATCATGTCATGCACACACACGCACGCATGCATACACACACACACATGTGCACACACACACACACACACACACGTGTGCGCTCACTCACACACACCTGCAGCCCGAGGCGCCTTCTGTGGGGTTGTCTTGCGGTCAGTTCTCAGGGAAGGGAGGGGGGAGACGAGGAGGGGGGTATTAAGAGAATGAGAATAACAACACACACACACACACACACACACACACACACACACACACGGGTCAAACAGTTGGCATGCTGCCAGCTGTGTGTGTGTGTGTGTGTGTGTGTGTGTGTGTGCCACTACAATGGATGGTGGGCTCTGAAATTTACCAGTTACTTTCATTACTTCAGCAGTCAAAGTAACTCTTAATAGTAGGTTTAGTAGTTTAGATTAGATTGTAGTTTAGTTTAGCTGTAGTTTAGATTAGATTGTTGTTTAGCTGTAGTTTAGATTAGATTGTAGTTTAGTTTAGCTGTAGTTTAGATTAGATTGTTGTTTAGTTTATCTGTAGTTGGAGTCGAGATTGCCTGTAGTTTAGTGTAGGTTTATTTTGTTTAATCTAGATTAGAGGGTTAGGATTAGGTTTGTTTACGTGACGTTTAGTTTAGACTAATGTAAAGATTAGTTGTACTTTCATTTTAAGTTAAAGGATAAGGCTGGTGTTTTTTAATGCATTTCTTACCGTCAACAAATCCTGTGAAAATAACAAAATCAGCAATGATTTGTCCCAGCAGCCATAGAACTCCACTGTATTAAAAAACGATTAAAAACCCGTCACAGAGCCATGCTGCTGCTCTGCAGCATATTTCATCATCACCATGCACCGGGCCGGACCACTTTTTCCTCAAACAACTTAATAAGCCGGCTGTAAACACTTTGCCATCTCAGGAAAGTAGTTCCATAGCACAGAAAATAGTCCCCCGGCGTAATGAAGAATTTGTTACCATTTGAATTTGATTTGGTAAAAACTACAACAGCCTGACTTTTCATGGCAACAGTTAGTGATTTTTAAAATGTAAACTATGTCTTTGTGAGCTGAATTTCAAGGTTTTTAGCTTACAATTGGAGCCAATGACTTCCGGGTTGACGGCTAAAAACGGAACGTGGGAAGACAGAAAGTAACGGGAGGAGAGCAAACACATTGTTGATTTTGTTATTTTCATAGGATTTGTTGACAGTAAGCAATGTATTTAAAAACACCGGCGTTATCCTTGAAGTCGAGCTGTTTTTCAGAGTAGTTGTAGTTTGGTTTAGTTTACCTGTAGTTTGATTTTGATTAGTTGTAACAATGAAAGAATGAAAATGATAGTATGAAACATAAAATACATGAAGTCTCTCTGCCCCCCCGCCCCAGGCAGTGTAAGGGAACAAGAAAGGTATTAGCAATAAAATCTGGGAATAACAATAAAAGTGAAGAATAAAAATGTGAACATAACTGTCTCTCTCTGTCTCTCTCTGTTGTTGTTGTCTTCACTTTGCCATCACTCTGCATGGGGGAGACGGCACACACAAACACACACGAACACACACACACACACACACACACACACACACACTGGCATATCGTACAGTACAGCGCATGTCATTAATGGTTTAGTAGGTCAGCAGCACAGAGAGGAGAGAGAGAGAGAAACGAGGGTGTGTGTGTGTGTATGTGTAACTGTTTTGTTTGTG